>NW_027325137.1:0-166183 GCF_028372415.1 Notamacropus eugenii
TTTTGGAAGTGAAATTTAAAAGTGGGATTTGGAACTGGAATTTGGAAGTGGAATTGGGAATTGGAATTTGGAAGTAGATTTTTGAAGCAGAGTTTGGAATTTGATTTTAGACCTGAAATTTGGAAGTGGTATTTGGAATTGGAATTTAGGATTGTCATTTGTTACCTGATTTTGTAAGTGGACTTTAGAACTGGACCTTAAAACTGGAATTTTGAAGCGGCATTTGGTATTGGAGTGTGAAACACAAATTGACAAGGGCACTTAGAAAGCAGAATTTTATAAAAAAGAGGCAATTTGAATCTGGAATCAAAATTTGAGGATGCAGTTGAAGTGCGACATGTGGAAGAGAATTACAGTATCAGAAATTGGTAAAGGAAATCAGAAGGGGAATTGGGAAGGGGATTGTGTAAGTGTATTTCAGAAATGCATTTGGTAACTTCAGGTTGCAGCAGGAGTTTGAAAATGGAATTTAGAAGTGGAATTTGGAACTGAAAGATGGAAGTGGTATTTGTCAGTCGAATTTGTAATTGGAATTTGGAAGTGGATTTTTTGAAGGAGAATTTGTAATTTAAATTTAGAACTGGAATTTGGAAGTGGAGTTTGGCAGTGGAATTTAGAATTGGAATTTCAAACTGTAATTTGGAAGTGTAGTTTAAAATTCGAATTTAGAACTGGAATTTGGAAGTGGAATTAGGAAGTGGAATTTAAAACTGGAATTTGGAAGTGGAATTTGGAGCTGGAACTTGGAAGTGGATTTTTGAAGCAGAGATTGAAATTTGAATGTGGAACTGAAATTTGGAAGTGCTATTTGCCACTGAAATTTAGACTTGCAATTTGTTACCTGAATTTGGAAGTGCATTTTTGAAGTGGAATTTGGAAGTGGAATTTGGAAGTGGATTGCAGAATTGGAATTTGGAACTGGAATTTGGAAGTGGAATTTAGAACTGGAATTTGGAACTGGAATTTGGAAGTGGAATTGGGAATTGGAATTTGGAAGTAGATGTTTGAAACAGAGTTTGGAATTTGATTTTAGACCTGAAATTTGGAAGTGGTATTTGGAATTGGAATTTAGGATTGTCATTTGTTACCTGATTTTCTAAGTGGACTTTAGAACTGGACCTTAAAACTGGAATTTTGGAGCACAATTTGGTATTGGAATTTAAAACACAAATTGACAAGGGCACTTAGAAAGCAGAATTTTATTAAAAAGGGGCAATGTGAATCTGGAATCAAAATTTCAGGATGCAGTTGAAGTGCGACATGTGGAAGAGAATTACAGTATCAGAAATTGGTAAAGGAAATCAGAAGGGGAATTGGGAAGGGGATTGTGTAAGTGTATTTCAGAAATGCATTTGGTAACTTGAGCTTGGACCTGTAATTTGGAAATGGAATTTAGAAGTGGAATTTGGAACTGAAAGTTGAAAGTGGTATTTGTCAGTCGAATTTGTAATTGGAATTTGGAAGTGAATTTTTTGAAGGAGAATTTGTAATTTGAATTTAGAACTGGAATTTGGAAGTGGAGTTTGGCAGTGGAATTTAGAATTGGAATTTCAAACAGGAATATGGAAGTGTAGTTTAAAATTCGAATTTAGAACTGGTATTTGGAAGTGGAATCAGGAAGTGGAATTTAAAACTGGAATTTGGAAGTGGAATTTGGAACTGGAAGTTGGAAGTGGATTTTTGAATCAGAGATTGAGATTTGAATGTAGAACTGGAATTTGGAAGTGCTATTTGAAACTGAAATTTAGAATTGCAATTTGTTACCTGAATTTGGAAGTGCATTTTTGAAGTGGAATTTGGAATTGGAATTTGGAATTGGAATTTAGAATTGAAATTTAGAATTGGAATTGGAATTTAGAAGTGGAATTTGGAAGTGGAATTTGGAAGTGGATTGTAGAATTGGAACTTGGAACTGGAATTTGGAAGTGGAATTTAGAACTGGAATTTGGAACTGGAATTTGGAAGTGGAATTTGGAATTGAAATTTGGAAGTAGATTTTTGAAGCAGAGTTTGGAATTTGATTTTAGACCTGAAATTTGGAAGTGGTATTTGGAATTGGAATTTAGGATTGTCATTTGTTACCTGAATTTGTAAGTGAAATTTAGAACTGGATCTTAAAACTGGAATTTTGAAGCGGAATTTGGTATTGGAGTGTGAAGCAGAAATTGACAAGGGCACTTAGAAAGCAGAATTTTATTAAAAAGGGGCCATTTGAACCTGGAATCAAAATTTCAGGACGGTGGTGAAGTGCGACGTGTGTAAGAGAATTACAGTATCAGAAATTGGTAAAGGAAATCAGAAGGGGAATTGGGAAGGGGATTGTGTAAGTGCATTTCAGAAATGCATTTGGTAACTTGAGGTTGCAGCAGGAATTTGAAAATGGAATTTAGAAGTGGAATTTGGAATTGGAATTTGGAATTGGAATTTAGAATTGAAATTTAGAATAGGAATTTGGAATGGGAATTTAGAAGTGGAATTTGGAAGTGGAATTTGGAAGTGGATTGCAGAATTGGAACTTGGAACTGGAATTTGGAAGTGGAATTTAGAACTGGAATTTGGAACTGGAATTTGGAAGTGGAATTGGGAATTGAAATTTGGAAGTAGATTTTTGAAGCAGAGTTTGGAATTTGATTTTTGACCTGAAATTTGGAAGTGGTATTTGGAATTGGAATTTAGGATTGTCATTTGTTACCTGATTTTCTAAGTGGACTTTAGAACTGGACCTTAAAACTGGAATTTTGGAGCACAATTTGGTATTGGAATTTAAAACACAAATTGACAAGGGCACTTAGAAAGCAGAATTTTATTAAAAAGGGGCAATGTGAATCTGGAATCAAAATTTCAGGATGCAGTTGAAGTGCGACATGTGAAAGAGAATTACAGTATCAGAAATTGGTAAAGGAAATCAGAAGGGGAATTGGGAAGGGGATTGTGTAAGTGTATTTCAGAAATGCATTTGGTAACTTGAGCTTGGACCTGTAATTTGGAAATGGAATTTAGAAGTGGAATTTGGAACTGAAAGTTGGAAGTGGTATTTGTCAGTCGAATTTGTAATTGGAATTTGGAAGTGAATTTTTTGAAGGAGAATTTGTAATTTGAATTTAGAACTGGAATTTGGAAGTGGAGTTTGGCAGTGGAATTTAGAATTGGAATTTCAAACAGGAATTTGGAAGTGTAGTTTAAAATTCGAATTTAGAACTGGAATTTGGAAGTGGAATCAGGAAGTGGAATTTAAAACTGGAATTTGGAAGTGGAATTTGGAACTGGAAGTTGGAAGTGGATTTTTGAATCAGAGATTGAGATTTGAATGTAGAACTGGAATTTGGAAGTGCTATTTGAAACTGAAATTTAGAATTGCAATTTGTTACGTGAATTTGGAAGTGCATTTTTGAAGTGGAATTTGGAATTGGAATTTGGAATTGGAATTTAGAATTGAAATTTAGAATTGGAATTGGAATTTAGAAGTGGAATTTGGAAGTGGAATTTGGAAGTGGATTGTAGAATTGGAACTTGGAACTGGAATTTGGAAGTGGAATTTAGAACTGGAATTTGGAACTGGAATTTGGAAGTGGAATTTGGAATTGAAATTTGGAAGTAGATGTTTGAAGCAGAGTTTGGAATTTGATTTTAGACCTGAAATTTGGAAGTGGTATTTGGAATTGGAATTTAGGATTGTCATTTGTTACCTGAATTTGTAAGTGAAATTTAGAACTGGACCTTAAAACTGGAATTTTGAAGCGGCATTTGGTATTGGAGTGTGAAACACAAATTGACAAGGGCACTTAGAAAGCAGAATTTTATTAAAAAGGGGCAATTTGAACCTGGAATCAAAATTTCAGGATGCAGATGAAGTGCGACATGTGGAAGAGAATTACAGTATGAGAAATTGGTAAAGGAAATCAGAAGGGGAATTGGGAAGGGGATTGTGTAAGTGTATTTCAGAAATGCATTTGGTAACTTGAGCTTGGACCTGTAATTTGGAAATGGAATTTAGAAGTGGAATTTGGAACTGAAAGTTGGAAGTGGTATTTGACAGTCGAATTTGTAATTGGAATTTGGCAGTGGATTTTTTGAAGGAGAATTTGTAATTTGAATTTAGAACTGGAATTTGGAAGTGGAGTTTGGCAGTGGAATTTAGAATTGGAATTTCAAACAGGAATTTGGAAGTGTAGTTTAAAATTCGAATTTAGAACTGGAATTTGGAAGTAGAATTAGGAAGTGGAATTTAAAACTGGAATTTGGAAGTGGAATTTGGAACTGGAAGTTGGAAGTGGATTTTTGAATCAGAGATTGAGATTTGAATGTAGAACTGGAATTTGGAAGTGCTATTTGAAAATGAAATTTAGAATTGCAATTTGTTACCTGAATTTGGAAGTGCATTTTTGAAGTGGAATTTGGAATTGGAATTTGGAATTGGAATTTAGAATTGAAATTTAGAATTGGAATTGGAATTTAGAAGTGGAATTTGGAAGTGGAATTTGGAAGTGGATTGTAGAATTGGAACTTGGAACTGGAATTTGGAAGTGGAATTTAGAACTGGAATTTGGAACTGGAATTTGGAAGTGGAATTTGGAATTGAAATTTGGAAGTAGATTTTTGAAGCAGAGTTTGGAATTTGATTTTAGACCTGAAATTTGGAAGTGGTATTTGGAATTGGAATTTAGGATTGTCATTTGTTACCTGAATTTGTAAGTGAAATTTAGAACTGGATCTTAAAACTGGAATTTTGAAGCGGAATTTGGTATTGGAGTGTGAAGCAGAAATTGACAAGGGCACTTAGAAAGCAGAATTTTATTAAAAAGGGGCCATTTGAACCTGGAATCAAAATTTCAGGACGGTGGTGAAGTGCGACGTGTGTAAGAGAATTACAGTATCAGAAATTGGTAAAGGAAATCAGAAGGGGAATTGGGAAGGGGATTGTGTAAGTGCATTTCAGAAATGCATTTGGTAACTTGAGGTTGCAGCAGGAATTTGAAAATGGAATTTAGAAGTGGAATTTGGAATTGGAATTTGGAATTGGAATTTAGAATTGAAATTTAGAATAGGAATTTGGAATGGGAATTTAGAAGTGGAATTTGGAAGTGGAATTTGGAAGTGGATTGCAGAATTGGAACTTGGAACTGGAATTTGGAAGTGGAATTTAGAACTGGAATTTGGAACTGGAATTTGGAAGTGGAATTGGGAATTGAAATTTGGAAGTAGATTTTTGAAGCAGAGTTTGGAATTTGATTTTTGACCTGAAATTTGGAAGTGGTATTTGGAATTGGAATTTAGGATTGTCATTTGTTACCTGATTTTCTAAGTGGACTTTAGAACTGGACCTTAAAACTGGAATTTTGGAGCACAATTTGGTATTGGAATTTAAAACACAAATTGACAAGGGCACTTAGAAAGCAGAATTTTATTAAAAAGGGGCAATGTGAATCTGGAATCAAAATTTCAGGATGCAGTTGAAGTGCGACATGTGAAAGAGAATTACAGTATCAGAAATTGGTAAAGGAAATCAGAAGGGGAATTGGGAAGGGGATTGTGTAAGTGTATTTCAGAAATGCATTTGGTAACTTGAGCTTGGACCTGTAATTTGGAAATGGAATTTAGAAGTGGAATTTGGAACTGAAAGTTGGAAGTGGTATTTGTCAGTCGAATTTGTAATTGGAATTTGGAAGTGAATTTTTTGAAGGAGAATTTGTAATTTGAATTTAGAACTGGAATTTGGAAGTGGAGTTTGGCAGTGGAATTTAGAATTGGAATTTCAAACAGGAATTTGGAAGTGTAGTTTAAAATTCGAATTTAGAACTGGAATTTGGAAGTGGAATCAGGAAGTGGAATTTAAAACTGGAATTTGGAAGTGGAATTTGGAACTGGAAGTTGGAAGTGGATTTTTGAATCAGAGATTGAGATTTGAATGTAGAACTGGAATTTGGAAGTGCTATTTGAAACTGAAATTTAGAATTGCAATTTGTTACGTGAAATTGGAAGTGCATTTTTGAAGTGGAATTTGGAATTGGAATTTGGAATTGGAATTTAGAATTGAAATTTAGAATTGGAATTGGAATTTAGAAGTGGAATTTGGAAGTGGAATTTGGAAGTGGATTGTAGAATTGGAACTTGGAACTGGAATTTGGAAGTGGAATTTAGAACTGGAATTTGGAACTGGAATTTGGAAGTGGAATTTGGAATTGAAATTTGGAAGTAGATGTTTGAAGCAGAGTTTGGAATTTGATTTTAGACCTGAAATTTGGAAGTGGTATTTGGAATTGGAATTTAGGATTGTCATTTGTTACCTGAATTTGTAAGTGAAATTTAGAACTGGACCTTAAAACTGGAATTTTGAAGCGGCATTTGGTATTGGAGTGTGAAACACAAATTGACAAGGGCACTTAGAAAGCAGAATTTTATTAAAAACGGGCAATTTGAACCTGGAATCAAAATTTCAGGATGCAGATGAAGTGCGACATGTGGAAGAGAATTACAGTATGAGAAATTGGTAAAGGAAATCAGAAGGGGAATTGGGAAGGGGATTGTGTAAGTGTATTTCAGAAATGCATTTGGTAACTTGAGCTTGGACCTGTAATTTGGAAATGGAATTTAGAAGTGGAATTTGGAACTGAAAGTTGGAAGTGGTATTTGACAGTCGAATTTGTAATTGGAATTTGGCAGTGGATTTTTTGAAGGAGAATTTGTAATTTGAATTTAGAACTGGAATTTGGAAGTGGAGTTTGGCAGTGGAATTTAGAATTGGAATTTCAAACAGGAATTTGGAAGTGTAGTTTAAAATTCGAATTTAGAACTGGAATTTGGAAGTAGAATTAGGAAGTGGAATTTAAAACTGGAATTTGGAAGTGGAATTTGGAACTGGAACTTGGAAGTGGATTTTTGAAGCAGAGATTGAAATTTGAATGTAGAACTGGAATTTGGAAGTGCTATTTGGAACTGAAATTTAGAATTGCAATGTGTTACCTGAATTTGGAAGTGCATTTTTGAAGTGGAATTTGGAATTGGAATTTGGAATTGGAATTTAGAATTGAAATTTAGAATTGGAATTTGGAATTGGAATTTAGAAGTGGAATTTGGAAGTGGAATTTGGAAGTGGATTGTAGAATTGGAACTTGGAACTGGTTTTGGAAGTGAAATTTAAAAGTGGGATTTGGAACTTGAATTTGGAAGTGGAATTGGGAATTGGAATTTGGAAGTAGATTTTTGAAGCAGAGTTTGGAATTTGATTTTAGACCTGAAATTTGGAAGTGGTATTTGGAATTGGAATTTAGGATTGTCATTTGTTACCTGATTTTGTAAGTGAAATTTAGAACTGGACCTTAAAACTGGAATTTTGAAGCGGCATTTGGTATTGGAGTGTGAAACACAAATTGACAAGGGCACTTAGAAAGCAGAATTTTATTAAAAAGGGGCAATGTGAATCTGGAATCAAAATTTGAGGATGCAGTTGAAGTGCGACATGTGGAAGAGAATTACAGTATCAGAAATTGGTAAAGGAAATCAGAAGGGGAATTGGGAAGGGGATTGTGTAAGTGTATTTCAGAAATGCATTTGGTAACTTCAGGTTGCAGCAGGAGTTTGAAAATGGAATTTAGAAGTGGAATTTGGAACTGAAAGATGGAAGTGGTATTTGTCAGTCGAATTTGTAATTGGAATTTGGAAGTGGATTTTTTGAAGGAGAATTTGTAATTTAAATTTAGAACTGGAATTTGGAAGTGGAGTTTGGCAGTGGAATTTAGAATTGGAATTTCAAACTGGAATTTGGAAGTGTAGTTTAAAATTCGAATTTAGAACTGGAATTTGGAAGTGGAATTAGGAAGTGGAATTTAAAACTGGAATTTGGAAGTGGAATTTGGAACTGGAACTTGGAAGTGGATTTTTGAATCAGAGATTGAAATTTGAATGTAGAACTGGAATTTGGAAGTGCTATTTGGAACTGAAATTTAGACTTGCAATTTGTTACCTGAATTTGGAAGTGCATTTTTGAAGTGGAATTTGGAATTGGAATTTGGAATTGGAATATAGAATTGAAATTTAGAATTGGAATTGGAATTTAGAAGTGGAATTTGGAAGTGGAATTTGGAAGTGGATTGTAGAATTGGAACTTGGAACTGGAATTTGGAAGTGGAATTTAGAACTGGAATTTGGAACTGGAATTTGGAAGTGGAATTTGGAATTGAAATTTGGAAGTAGATGTTTGAAGCAGAGTTTGGAATTTGATTTTAGACCTGAAATTTGGAAGTGGTATTTGGAATTGGAATTTAGGACTGTCATTTGTTACCTGAATTTGTAAGTGAAATTTAGAACTGGACCTTAAAACTGGAATTTTGAAGCGGCATTTGGTATTGGAGTGTGAAACACAAATTGACAAGGGCACTTAGAAAGCAGAATTTTATTTAAAAGGGGCAATTTGAACCTGGAATCAAAATTTCAGGATGCAGATGAAGTGCGACATGTGGAAGAGAATTACAGTATGAGAAATTGGTAAAGGAAATCAGAAGGGGAATTGGGAAGGGGATTGTGTAAGTGTATTTCAGAAATGCATTTGGTAACTTGAGCTTGGACCTGTAATTTGAAAATGGAATTTAGAAGTGGAATTTGGAATTGGAATTTGGAATTGGAATTTAGAATTGAAACTTAGAATAGGAATTTGGAATGGGAATTTAGAAGTGGAATTTGGAAGTGGAATTTGGAAGTGGATTGCAGAATTGGAACTTGGAACTGGAATTTGGAAGTGGAATTTAGAACTGGAATTTGGAACTGGAATTTGGAAGTGGAATTGGGAATTGAAATTTGGAAGTAGATTTTTGAAGCAGAGTTTGGAATTTGATTTTAGACCTGAAATTTGGAAGTGGTATTTGGAATTGGAATTTAGGATTGTCATTTGTTACCTGAATTTGTAAGTGAAATTTAGAACTGGACCTTAAAACTGGAATTTTGAAGCGGCATTTGGTATTGGAGTGTGAAACACAAATTGACAAGGGCACTTAGAAAGCAGAATTTTATTAAAAAGGGGCCATTTGAACCTGGAATCAAAATTTCAGGATGCAGGTGAAGTGCGACATGTGGAAGAGAATTATAGTATCAGAAATTGGTAAAGAAAATCAGAAGGGGAATTGGGAAGGGGATTGTGTAAGTGTATTTCAGAAATGCATTTGGTAACTTGAGCTTGGACCTGGAATTTGGAAATGGAATTTAGAAGTGGAATCTGGAACTGAAAGTTGGACGTGGTATTTGTCAGTCGAAATTGTAATTGGAATTTGGAAGTGGATTTTTTGAAGGAGAATTTGTAATTTGAATTTAGAACTGGAATTTGGAAGTGGAGTTTGGCAGTGGAATTTAGAATTGGAATTTCAAACAGGAATTTGAAAGTGTAGTTTAAAATTCGAATTTACAACTGGAATTTGGAAGTGGAATTAGGAAGTGGAATTTAAAACTGGAATTTGGAAGTGGAATTTGGAACTGGAACTTGGAAGTGGATTTTTGAAGCAGAGATTGAAATTTGAATGTGGAACTGGAATTTGGAAGTGCTATTTGGAACTGAAATTTAGACTTGCAATTTGTTACCTGAATTTGGAAGTGCATTTTTGAAGTGGAATTTGGAATTGGAATTTGGAATTGGAATTTAGAATTGATATTTAGAATAGGAATTTGGAATGAGAATTTAGAAGTGGAATTTGGAAGTGGAATTTGGAAGTGGATTGCAGAATTGGAATTTGGAACTGGAATTTGGAAGTGGAATTTAGAACTGGAATTTGGAACTGGAATTTGGAAGTGGAATTGGGAATTGGAATTTGGAAGTAGATGTTTGAAACAGAGTTTTGAATTTGATTTTAGACCTGAAATTTGGAAGTGGTATTTGGAATTGGAATTTAGGATTGTCATTTGTTACCTGATTTTCTAAGTGGACTTTAGAACTGGACCTTAAAACTGGAATTTTGGAGCACAATTTGGTATTGGAATTTAAAACACAAATTGACAAGAGCACTTAGAAAGCAGAATTTTATTAAAAAGGGGCAATGTGAATCTGGAATCAAAATTTCAGGATGCAGTTGAAGTGCGACATGTGGAAGAGAATTACAGTATCAGAAATTGGTAAAGGAAATCAGAAGGGGAATTGGGAAGGGGATTGTGTAAGTGTTTTTCAGAAATGCATTTGGTAACTTGAGCTTGGACCTGTAATTTGGAAATGGAATTTAGAAGTGGAATTTGGAACTGAAAGTTGGAAGTGGTATTTGTCAGTCGAATTTGTAATTGGAATTTGGAAGTGAATTTTTTGAAGGAGAATTTGTAATTTGAATTTAGAACTGGAATTTGGAAGTGGAGTTTGGCAGTGGAATTTAGAATTGGAATTTCAAACAGGAATTTGGAAGTGTAGTTTAAAATTCGAATTTAGAACTGGAATTTGGAAGTGGAATCAGGAAGTGGAATTTAAAACTGGAATTTGGAAGTGGAATTTGGAACTGGAAGTTGGAAGTGGATTTTTGAATCAGAGATTGAGATTTGAATGTAGAACTGGAATTTGGAAGTGCTATTTGGAACTGAAATTTAGAATTGCAATTTGTTACGTGAATTTGGAAGTGCATTTTTGAAGTGGAATTTGGAATTGGAATTTGGAATTGGAATTTAGAATTGAAATTTAGAATTGGAATTGGAATTTAGAAGTGGAATTTGGAAGTGGAATTTGGAAGTGGATTGTAGAATTGGAACTTGGAACTGGAATTTGGAAGTGGAATTTAGAACTGGAATTTGGAACTGGAATTTGGAAGTGGAATTTGGAATTGAAATTTGGAAGTAGATTTTTGAAGCAGAGTTTGGAATTTGATTTTAGACCTGAAATTTGGAAGTGGTATTTGGAATTGGAATTTAGGATTGTCATTTGTTACCTGAATTTGTAAGTGAAATTTAGAACTGGACCTTAAAACTGGAATTTTGAAGCGGAATTTGGTATTGGAGTGTGAAGCACAAATTGACAAGGGCACTTAGAAAGCAGAATTTTATTAAAAAGGGGCCATTTGAACCTGGAATCAAAATTTCAGGACGGTGGTGAAGTGCGACGTGTGTAAGAGAATTACAGTATCAGAAATTGGTAAAGGAAATCAGAAGGGGAATTGGGAAGGGGATTGTGTAAGTGCATTTCAGAAATGCATTTGGTAACTTGAGGTTGCAGCAGGAATTTGAAAATGGAATTTAGAAGTGGAATTTGGAATTGGAATTTGGAATTGGAATTTAGAATTGAAATTTAGAATAGGAATTTGGAATGGGAATTTAGAAGTGGAATTTGGAAGTGGAATTTGGAAGTGGATTGCAGAATTGGAACTTGGAACTGGAATTTGGAAGTGGAATTTAGAACTGGAATTTGGAAGTGGAATTGGGAATTGAAATTTGGAAGTAGATTTTTGAAGCAGAGTTTGGAATTTGATTTTTGACCTGAAATTTGGAAGTGGTATTTGGAATTGGAATTTAGGATTGTCATTTGTTACCTGATTTTCTAAGTGGACTTTAGAACTGGACCTTAAAACTGGAATTTTGGAGCACAATTTGGTATTGGAATTTAAAACACAAATTGACAAGGGCACTTAGAAAGCAGAATTTTATTAAAAAGGGGCAATGTGAATCTGGAATCAAAATTTCAGGATGCAGTTGAAGTGCGACATGTGGAAGAGAATTACAGTATCAGAAATTGGTAAAGGAAATCAGAAGGGGAATTGGGAAGGGGATTGTGTAAGTGTATTTCAGAAATGCATTTGGTAACTTGAGCTTGGACCTGTAATTTGAAAATGAATTTAGAAGTGGAATTTGGAACTGAAAGTTGGAAGTGGTATTTGTCAGTCGAATTTGTAATTGGAATTTGGAAGTGAATTTTTTGAAGGAGAATTTGTAATTTGAATTTAGAACTGGAATTTGGAAGTGGAGTTTGGCAGTGGAATTTAGAATTGGAATTTCAAACAGGAATTTGGAAGTGTAGTTTAAAATTCGAATTTAGAACTGGAATTTGGAAGTGGATTCAGGAAGTGGAATTTAAAACTGGAATTTGGAAGTGGAATTTGGAACTGGAAGTTGGAAGTGGATTTTTGAATCAGAGATTGAGATTTGAATGTAGAACTGGAATTTGGAAGTGCTATTTGAAACTGAAATTTAGAATTGCAATTTGTTACCTGAATTTGGAAGTGCATTTTTGAAGTGGAATTTGGAATTGGAATTTGGAATTGGAATTTAGAATTGAAATTTAGAATTGGAATTGGAATTTAGAAGTGGAATTTGGAAGTGGAATTTGGAAGTGGATTGTAGAATTGGAACTTGGAACTGGAATTTGGAAGTGGAATTTAGAACTGGAATTTGGAACTGGAATTTGGAAGTGGAATTTGGAATTGAAATTTGGAAGTAGATGTTTGAAGCAGAGTTTGGAATTTGATTTTAGACCTGAAATTTGGAAGTGGTATTTGGAATTGGAATTTAGGATTGTCATTTGTTACCTGAATTTGTAAGTGAAATTTAGAACTGGACCTTAAAACTGGAATTTTGAAGCGGCATTTGGTATTGGAGTGTGAAACACAAATTGACAAGGGCACTTAGAAAGCAGAATTTTATTAAAAAGGGGCAATTTGAACCTGGAATCAAAATTTCAGGATGCAGATGAAGTGCGACATGTGGAAGAGAATTACAGTATGAGAAATTGGTAAAGGAAATCAGAAGGGGAATTGGGAAGGGGATTGTGTAAGTGTATTTCAGAAATGCATTTGGTAACTTGAGCTTGGACCTGTAATTTGGAAATGGAATTTAGAAGTGGAATTTGGAACTGAAAGTTGGAAGTGGTATTTGACAGTCGAATTTGTAATTGGAATTTGGCAGTGGATTTTTTGAAGGAGAATTTGTAATTTGAATTTAGAACTGGAATTTGGAAGTGGAGTTTGGCAGTGGAATTTAGAATTGGAATTTCAAACAGGAATTTGGAAGTGTAGTTTAAAATTCGAATTTAGAACTGGAATTTGGAAGTAGAATTAGGAAGTGGAATTTAAAACTGGAATTTGGAAGTGGAATTTGGAACTGGAAGTTGGAAGTGGATTTTTGAATCAGAGATTGAGATTTGAATGTAGAACTGGAATTTGGAAGTGCTATTTGAAAATGAAATTTAGAATTGCAATTTGTTACCTGAATTTGGAAGTGCATTTTTGAAGTGGAATTTGGAATTGGAATTTGGAATTGGAATTTAGAATTGAAATTTAGAATTGGAATTGGAATTTAGAAGTGGAATTTGGAAGTGGAATTTGGAAGTGGATTGTAGAATTGGAACTTGGAACTGGAATTTGGAAGTGGAATTTAGAACTGGAATTTGGAACTGGAATTTGGAAGTGGAATTTGGAATTGAAATTTGGAAGTAGATTTTTGAAGCAGAGTTTGGAATTTGATTTTAGACCTGAAATTTGGAAGTGGTATTTGGAATTGGAATTTAGGATTGTCATTTGTTACCTGAATTTGTAAGTGAAATTTAGAACTGGATCTTAAAACTGGAATTTTGAAGCGGAATTTGGTATTGGAGTGTGAAGCAGAAATTGACAAGGGCACTTAGAAAGCAGAATTTTATTAAAAAGGGGCCATTTGAACCTGGAATCAAAATTTCAGGACGGTGGTGAAGTGCGACGTGTGTAAGAGAATTACAGTATCAGAAATTGGTAAAGGAAATCAGAAGGGGAATTGGGAAGGGGATTGTGTAAGTGCATTTCAGAAATGCATTTGGTAACTTGAGGTTGCAGCAGGAATTTGAAAATGGAATTTAGAAGTGGAATTTGGAATTGGAATTTGGAATTGGAATTTAGAATTGAAATTTAGAATAGGAATTTGGAATGGGAATTTAGAAGTGGAATTTGGAAGTGGAATTTGGAAGTGGATTGCAGAATTGGAACTTGGAACTGGAATTTGGAAGTGGAATTTAGAACTGGAATTTGGAACTGGAATTTGGAAGTGGAATTGGGAATTGAAATTTGGAAGTAGATTTTTGAAGCAGAGTTTGGAATTTGATTTTTGACCTGAAATTTGGAAGTGGTATTTGGAATTGGAATTTAGGATTGTCATTTGTTACCTGATTTTCTAAGTGGACTTTAGAACTGGACCTTAAAACTGGAATTTTGGAGCACAATTTGGTATTGGAATTTAAAACACAAATTGACAAGGGCACTTAGAAAGCAGAATTTTATTAAAAAGGGGCAATGTGAATCTGGAATCAAAATTTCAGGATGCAGTTGAAGTGCGACATGTGAAAGAGAATTACAGTATCAGAAATTGGTAAAGGAAATCAGAAGGGGAATTGGGAAGGGGATTGTGTAAGTGTATTTCAGAAATGCATTTGGTAACTTGAGCTTGGACCTGTAATTTGGAAATGGAATTTAGAAGTGGAATTTGGAACTGAAAGTTGGAAGTGGTATTTGTCAGTCGAATTTGTAATTGGAATTTGGAAGTGAATTTTTTGAAGGAGAATTTGTAATTTGAATTTAGAACTGGAATTTGGAAGTGGAGTTTGGCAGTGGAATTTAGAATTGGAATTTCAAACAGGAATTTGGAAGTGTAGTTTAAAATTCGAATTTAGAACTGGAATTTGGAAGTGGAATCAGGAAGTGGAATTTAAAACTGGAATTTGGAAGTGGAATTTGGAACTGGAAGTTGGAAGTGGATTTTTGAATCAGAGATTGAGATTTGAATGTAGAACTGGAATTTGGAAGTGCTATTTGAAACTGAAATTTAGAATTGCAATTTGTTACGTGAATTTGGAAGTGCATTTTTGAAGTGGAATTTGGAATTGGAATTTGGAATTGGAATTTAGAATTGAAATTTAGAATTGGAATTGGAATTTAGAAGTGGAATTTGGAAGTGGAATTTGGAAGTGGATTGTAGAATTGGAACTTGGAACTGGAATTTGGAAGTGGAATTTAGAACTGGAATTTGGAACTGGAATTTGGAAGTGGAATTTGGAATTGAAATTTGGAAGTAGATGTTTGAAGCAGAGTTTGGAATTTGATTTTAGACCTGAAATTTGGAAGTGGTATTTGGAATTGGAATTTAGGATTGTCATTTGTTACCTGAATTTGTAAGTGAAATTTAGAACTGGACCTTAAAACTGGAATTTTGAAGCGGCATTTGGTATTGGAGTGTGAAACACAAATTGACAAGGGCACTTAGAAAGCAGAATTTTATTAAAAACGGGCAATTTGAACCTGGAATCAAAATTTCAGGATGCAGATGAAGTGCGACATGTGGAAGAGAATTACAGTATGAGAAATTGGTAAAGGAAATCAGAAGGGGAATTGGGAAGGGGATTGTGTAAGTGTATTTCAGAAATGCATTTGGTAACTTGAGCTTGGACCTGTAATTTGGAAATGGAATTTAGAAGTGGAATTTGGAACTGAAAGTTGGAAGTGGTATTTGACAGTCGAATTTGTAATTGGAATTTGGCAGTGGATTTTTTGAAGGAGAATTTGTAATTTGAATTTAGAACTGGAATTTGGAAGTGGAGTTTGGCAGTGGAATTTAGAATTGGAATTTCAAACAGGAATTTGGAAGTGTAGTTTAAAATTCGAATTTAGAACTGGAATTTGGAAGTAGAATTAGGAAGTGGAATTTAAAACTGGAATTTGGAAGTGGAATTTGGAACTGGAACTTGGAAGTGGATTTTTGAAGCAGAGATTGAAATTTGAATGTAGAACTGGAATTTGGAAGTGCTATTTGGAACTGAAATTTAGAATTGCAATGTGTTACCTGAATTTGGAAGTGCATTTTTGAAGTGGAATTTGGAATTGGAATTTGGAATTGGAATTTAGAATTGAAATTTAGAATTGGAATTTGGAATTGGAATTTAGAAGTGGAATTTGGAAGTGGAATTTGGAAGTGGATTGTAGAATTGGAACTTGGAACTGGTTTTGGAAGTGAAATTTAAAAGTGGGATTTGGAACTTGAATTTGGAAGTGGAATTGGGAATTGGAATTTGGAAGTAGATTTTTGAAGCAGAGTTTGGAATTTGATTTTAGACCTGAAATTTGGAAGTGGTATTTGGAATTGGAATTTAGGATTGTCATTTGTTACCTGATTTTGTAAGTGAAATTTAGAACTGGACCTTAAAACTGGAATTTTGAAGCGGCATTTGGTATTGGAGTGTGAAACACAAATTGACAAGGGCACTTAGAAAGCAGAATTTTATTAAAAAGGGGCAATGTGAATCTGGAATCAAAATTTGAGGATGCAGTTGAAGTGCGACATGTGGAAGAGAATTACAGTATCAGAAATTGGTAAAGGAAATCAGAAGGGGAATTGGGAAGGGGATTGTGTAAGTGTATTTCAGAAATGCATTTGGTAACTTCAGGTTGCAGCAGGAGTTTGAAAATGGAATTTAGAAGTGGAATTTGGAACTGAAAGATGGAAGTGGTATTTGTCAGTCGAATTTGTAATTGGAATTTGGAAGTGGATTTTTTGAAGGAGAATTTGTAATTTAAATTTAGAACTGGAATTTGGAAGTGGAGTTTGGCAGTGGAATTTAGAATTGGAATTTCAAACTGGAATTTGGAAGTGTAGTTTAAAATTCGAATTTAGAACTGGAATTTGGAAGTGGAATTAGGAAGTGGAATTTAAAACTGGAATTTGGAAGTGGAATTTGGAACTGGAACTTGGAAGTGGATTTTTGAATCAGAGATTGAAATTTGAATGTAGAACTGGAATTTGGAAGTGCTATTTGGAACTGAAATTTAGACTTGCAATTTGTTACCTGAATTTGGAAGTGCATTTTTGAAGTGGAATTTGGAATTGGAATTTGGAATTGGAATATAGAATTGAAATTTAGAATTGGAATTGGAATTTAGAAGTGGAATTTGGAAGTGGAATTTGGAAGTGGATTGTAGAATTGGAACTTGGAACTGGAATTTGGAAGTGGAATTTAGAACTGGAATTTGGAACTGGAATTTGGAAGTGGAATTTGGAATTGAAATTTGGAAGTAGATGTTTGAAGCAGAGTTTGGAATTTGATTTTAGACCTGAAATTTGGAAGTGGTATTTGGAATTGGAATTTAGGACTGTCATTTGTTACCTGAATTTGTAAGTGAAATTTAGAACTGGACCTTAAAACTGGAATTTTGAAGCGGCATTTGGTATTGGAGTGTGAAACACAAATTGACAAGGGCACTTAGAAAGCAGAATTTTATTTAAAAGGGGCAATTTGAACCTGGAATCAAAATTTCAGGATGCAGATGAAGTGCGACATGTGGAAGAGAATTACAGTATGAGAAATTGGTAAAGGAAATCAGAAGGGGAATTGGGAAGGGGATTGTGTAAGTGTATTTCAGAAATGCATTTGGTAACTTGAGCTTGGACCTGTAATTTGAAAATGGAATTTAGAAGTGGAATTTGGAATTGGAATTTGGAATTGGAATTTAGAATTGAAACTTAGAATAGGAATTTGGAATGGGAATTTAGAAGTGGAATTTGGAAGTGGAATTTGGAAGTGGATTGCAGAATTGGAACTTGGAACTGGAATTTGGAAGTGGAATTTAGAACTGGAATTTGGAACTGGAATTTGGAAGTGGAATTGGGAATTGAAATTTGGAAGTAGATTTTTGAAGCAGAGTTTGGAATTTGATTTTAGACCTGAAATTTGGAAGTGGTATTTGGAATTGGAATTTAGGATTGTCATTTGTTACCTGAATTTGTAAGTGAAATTTAGAACTGGACCTTAAAACTGGAATTTTGAAGCGGCATTTGGTATTGGAGTGTGAAACACAAATTGACAAGGGCACTTAGAAAGCAGAATTTTATTAAAAAGGGGCCATTTGAACCTGGAATCAAAATTTCAGGATGCAGGTGAAGTGCGACATGTGGAAGAGAATTATAGTATCAGAAATTGGTAAAGAAAATCAGAAGGGGAATTGGGAAGGGGATTGTGTAAGTGTATTTCAGAAATGCATTTGGTAACTTGAGCTTGGACCTGGAATTTGGAAATGGAATTTAGAAGTGGAATCTGGAACTGAAAGTTGGACGTGGTATTTGTCAGTCGAAATTGTAATTGGAATTTGGAAGTGGATTTTTTGAAGGAGAATTTGTAATTTGAATTTAGAACTGGAATTTGGAAGTGGAGTTTGGCAGTGGAATTTAGAATTGGAATTTCAAACAGGAATTTGAAAGTGTAGTTTAAAATTCGAATTTACAACTGGAATTTGGAAGTGGAATTAGGAAGTGGAATTTAAAACTGGAATTTGGAAGTGGAATTTGGAACTGGAACTTGGAAGTGGATTTTTGAAGCAGAGATTGAAATTTGAATGTGGAACTGGAATTTGGAAGTGCTATTTGGAACTGAAATTTAGACTTGCAATTTGTTACCTGAATTTGGAAGTGCATTTTTGAAGTGGAATTTGGAATTGGAATTTGGAATTGGAATTTAGAATTGATATTTAGAATAGGAATTTGGAATGAGAATTTAGAAGTGGAATTTGGAAGTGGAATTTGGAAGTGGATTGCAGAATTGGAATTTGGAACTGGAATTTGGAAGTGGAATTTAGAACTGGAATTTGGAACTGGAATTTGGAAGTGGAATTGGGAATTGGAATTTGGAAGTAGATGTTTGAAACAGAGTTTTGAATTTGATTTTAGACCTGAAATTTGGAAGTGGTATTTGGAATTGGAATTTAGGATTGTCATTTGTTACCTGATTTTCTAAGTGGACTTTAGAACTGGACCTTAAAACTGGAATTTTGGAGCACAATTTGGTATTGGAATTTAAAACACAAATTGACAAGAGCACTTAGAAAGCAGAATTTTATTAAAAAGGGGCAATGTGAATCTGGAATCAAAATTTCAGGATGCAGTTGAAGTGCGACATGTGGAAGAGAATTACAGTATCAGAAATTGGTAAAGGAAATCAGAAGGGGAATTGGGAAGGGGATTGTGTAAGTGTTTTTCAGAAATGCATTTGGTAACTTGAGCTTGGACCTGTAATTTGGAAATGGAATTTAGAAGTGGAATTTGGAACTGAAAGTTGGAAGTGGTATTTGTCAGTCGAATTTGTAATTGGAATTTGGAAGTGAATTTTTTGAAGGAGAATTTGTAATTTGAATTTAGAACTGGAATTTGGAAGTGGAGTTTGGCAGTGGAATTTAGAATTGGAATTTCAAACAGGAATTTGGAAGTGTAGTTTAAAATTCGAATTTAGAACTGGAATTTGGAAGTGGAATCAGGAAGTGGAATTTAAAACTGGAATTTGGAAGTGGAATTTGGAACTGGAAGTTGGAAGTGGATTTTTGAATCAGAGATTGAGATTTGAATGTAGAACTGGAATTTGGAAGTGCTATTTGGAACTGAAATTTAGAATTGCAATTTGTTACGTGAATTTGGAAGTGCATTTTTGAAGTGGAATTTGGAATTGGAATTTGGAATTGGAATTTAGAATTGAAATTTAGAATTGGAATTGGAATTTAGAAGTGGAATTTGGAAGTGGAATTTGGAAGTGGATTGTAGAATTGGAACTTGGAACTGGAATTTGGAAGTGGAATTTAGAACTGGAATTTGGAACTGGAATTTGGAAGTGGAATTTGGAATTGAAATTTGGAAGTAGATTTTTGAAGCAGAGTTTGGAATTTGATTTTAGACCTGAAATTTGGAAGTGGTATTTGGAATTGGAATTTAGGATTGTCATTTGTTACCTGAATTTGTAAGTGAAATTTAGAACTGGACCTTAAAACTGGAATTTTGAAGCGGAATTTGGTATTGGAGTGTGAAGCACAAATTGACAAGGGCACTTAGAAAGCAGAATTTTATTAAAAAGGGGCCATTTGAACCTGGAATCAAAATTTCAGGACGGTGGTGAAGTGCGACGTGTGTAAGAGAATTACAGTATCAGAAATTGGTAAAGGAAATCAGAAGGGGAATTGGGAAGGGGATTGTGTAAGTGCATTTCAGAAATGCATTTGGTAACTTGAGGTTGCAGCAGGAATTTGAAAATGGAATTTAGAAGTGGAATTTGGAATTGGAATTTGGAATTGGAATTTAGAATTGAAATTTAGAATAGGAATTTGGAATGGGAATTTAGAAGTGGAATTTGGAAGTGGAATTTGGAAGTGGATTGCAGAATTGGAACTTGGAACTGGAATTTGGAAGTGGAATTTAGAACTGGAATTTGGAAGTGGAATTGGGAATTGAAATTTGGAAGTAGATTTTTGAAGCAGAGTTTGGAATTTGATTTTTGACCTGAAATTTGGAAGTGGTATTTGGAATTGGAATTTAGGATTGTCATTTGTTACCTGATTTTCTAAGTGGACTTTAGAACTGGACCTTAAAACTGGAATTTTGGAGCACAATTTGGTATTGGAATTTAAAACACAAATTGACAAGGGCACTTAGAAAGCAGAATTTTATTAAAAAGGGGCAATGTGAATCTGGAATCAAAATTTCAGGATGCAGTTGAAGTGCGACATGTGGAAGAGAATTACAGTATCAGAAATTGGTAAAGGAAATCAGAAGGGGAATTGGGAAGGGGATTGTGTAAGTGTATTTCAGAAATGCATTTGGTAACTTGAGCTTGGACCTGTAATTTGAAAATGAATTTAGAAGTGGAATTTGGAACTGAAAGTTGGAAGTGGTATTTGTCAGTCGAATTTGTAATTGGAATTTGGAAGTGAATTTTTTGAAGGAGAATTTGTAATTTGAATTTAGAACTGGAATTTGGAAGTGGAGTTTGGCAGTGGAATTTAGAATTGGAATTTCAAACAGGAATTTGGAAGTGTAGTTTAAAATTCGAATTTAGAACTGGAATTTGGAAGTGGATTCAGGAAGTGGAATTTAAAACTGGAATTTGGAAGTGGAATTTGGAACTGGAAGTTGGAAGTGGATTTTTGAATCAGAGATTGAGATTTGAATGTAGAACTGGAATTTGGAAGTGCTATTTGAAACTGAAATTTAGAATTGCAATTTGTTACGTGAATTTGGAAGTGCATTTTTGAAGTGGAATTTGGAATTGGAATTTGGAATTGGAATTTAGAATTGAAATTTAGAATTGGAATTGGAATTTAGAAGTGGAATTTGGAAGTGGAATTTGGAAGTGGATTGTAGAATTGGAACTTGGAACTGGAATTTGGAAGTGGAATTTAGAACTGGAATTTGGAACTGGAATTTGGAAGTGGAATTTGGAATTGAAATTTGGAAGTAGATTTTTGAAGCAGAGTTTGGAATTTGATTTTAGACCTGAAATTTGGAAGTGGTATTTGGAATTGGAATTTAGGATTGTCATTTGTTACCTGAATTTGTAAGTGAAATTTAGAACTGGACCTTAAAACTGGAATTTTGAAGCGGAATTTGGTATTGGAGTGTGAAGCACAAATTGACAAGGGCACTTAGAAAGCAGAATTTTATTAAAAAGGGGCCATTTGAACCTGGAATCAAAATATCAGGACGGTGGTGAAGTGCGACGTGTGTAAGAGAATTACAGTATCAGAAATTGGTAAAGGAAATCAGAAGGGGAATTGGGAAGGGGATTGTGTAAGTGCATTTCAGAAATGCATTTGGTAACTTGAGGTTGCAGCAGGAATTTGAAAATGGAATTTAGAAGTGGAATTTGGAATTGGAATTTGGAATTGGAATTTAGAATTGAAACTTAGAATAGGAATTTGGAATGGGAATTTAGAAGTGGAATTTGGAAGTGGAATTTGGAAGTGGATTGCAGAATTGGAACTTGGAATTGGAATTTGGAAGTGGAATTTAGAACTGGAATTTGGAACTGGAATTTGGAAGTGGAATTGGGAATTGAAATTTGGAAGTAGATTTTTGAAGCAGAGTTTGGAATTTGATTTTAGACCTGAAATTTGGAAGTGGTATTTGGAATTGGAATTTAGGATTGTCATTTGTTACCTGAATTTGTAAGTGAAATTTAGAACTGGACCTTAAAACTGGAATTTTGAAGCGGCATTTGGTATTGGAGTGTGAAACACAAATTGACAAGGGCACTTAGAAAGCAGAGTTTTATTAAAAAGGGGCAATTTGAACCTGGAATCAAAATTTCAGGATGCAGGTGAAGTGCGACATGTGGAAGAGAATTACAGTATCAGAAATTGGTAAAGAAAATCAGAAGGGGAATTGGGAAGGGGATTGTGTAAGTGTATTTCAGAAATGCATTTGGTAACTTGAGCTTGGACCTGGAATTTGGAAATGGAATTTAGAAGTGGAATCTGGAACTGAAAGTTGGAAGTGGTATTTGTCAGTCGAATTTATAATTGGAATTTGGAAGTGGATTTTTTGAAGGAGAATTTGTAATTTGAATTTAGAACTGGAATTTGGAAGTGGAGTTTGGCAGTGGAATTTAGAATTGGAATTTCAAACAGGAATTTGGAAGTGTAGTTTAAAATTCGAATTTACAACTGGAATTTGGAAGTGGAATTAGGAAGTGGAATTTAAAACTGGAATTTGGAAGTGGAATTTGGAACTGGAACTTGGAAGTGGATTTTTGAAGCAGAGATTGAAATTTGAATGTGGAACTGGAATTTGGAAGTGCTATTTGGAACTGAAATTTAGACTTGCAATTTGTTACGTGAATTTGGAAGTGCATTTTTGAAGTGGAATTTGGAATTGGAATTTGGAATTGGAATTTAGAATTGATATTTAGAATAGGAATTTGGAATGGGAATTTAGAAGTGGAATTTGGAAGTGGAATTTGGAAGTGGATTGCAGAATTGGAATTTGGAACTGGAATTTGGAAGTGGAATTTAGAACTGGAATTTGGAACTGGAATTTGGAAGTGGAATTGGGAATTGGAATTTGGAAGTAGATGTTTGAAACAGAGTTTTGAATTTGATTTTAGACCTGAAATTTGGAAGTGGTATTTGGAATTGGAATTTAGGATTGTCATTTGTTACCTGATTTTCTAAGTGGACTTTAGAACTGGACCTTAAAACTGGAATTTTGGAGCACAATTTGGTATTGGAATTTAAAACACAAATTGACAAGGGCACTTAGAAAGCAGAATTTTATTAAAAAGGGGCAATGTGAATCTGGAATCAAAATTTCAGGATGCAGTTGAAGTGCGACATGTGGAAGAGAATTACAGTATCAGAAATTGGTAAAGGAAATCAGAAGGGGAATTGGGAAGGGGATTGTGTAAGTGTATTTCAGAAATGCATTTGGTAACTTGAGCTTGGACCTGTAATTTGGAAATGGAATTTAGAAGTGGAATTTGGAACTGAAAGTTGGAAGTGGTATTTGTCAGTCGAATTTGTAATTGGAATTTGGAAGTGAATTTTTTGAAGGAGAATTTGTAATTTGAATTTAGAACTGGAATTTGGAAGTGGAGTTTGGCAGTGGAATTTAGAATTGGAATTTCAAACAGGAATTTGGAAGTGTAGTTTAAAATTCGAATTTACAACTGGAATTTGGAAGTGGAATTAGGAAGTGGAATTTAAAACTGGAATTTGGAAGTGGAATTTGGAACTGGAACTTGGAAGTGGATTTTTGAAGCAGAGATTGAAATTTGAATGTGGAACTGGAATTTGGAAGTGCTATTTGCCACTGAAATTTAGACTTGCAATTTGTTACCTGAATTTGGAAGTGCATTTTTCAAGTGGAATTTGGAATTGGAATTTGGAATTGGAATTTAGAATTGATATTTAGAATAGGAATTTGGAATGGGAATTTAGAAGTGGAATTTGGAAGTGGAATTTGGAAGTGGATTGCAGAATTGGAATTTGGAACTGGAATTTGGAAGTGGAATTTAGAACTGGAATTTGGAATTGGAATTTGGAAGTGGAATTGGGAATTGGAATTTGGAAGTAGATGTTTGAAACAGAGTTTTGAATTTGATTTTAGACCTGAAATTTGGAAGTGGTATTTGGAATTGGAATTTAGGATTGTCATTTGTTACCTGATTTTCTAAGTGGACTTTAGAACTGGACCTTAAAACTGGAATTTTGGAGCACAATTTGGTATTGGAATTTAAAACACAAATTGACAAGGGCACTTAGAAAGCAGAATTTTATTAAAAAGGGGCAATGTGAATCTGGAATCAAAATTTCAGGATGCAGTTGAAGTGCGACATGTGGAAGAGAATTACAGTATCAGAAATTGGTAAAGGAAATCAGAAGGGGAATTGGGAAGGGGATTGTGTAAGTGTATTTCAGAAATGCATTTGGTAACTTGAGCTTGGACCTGTAATTTGGAAATGGAATTTAGAAGTGGAATTTGGAACTGAAAGTTGGAAGTGGTATTTGTCAGTCGAATTTGTAATTGGAATTTGGAAGTGAATTTTTTGAAGGAGAATTTGTAATTTGAATTTAGAACTGGAATTTGGAAGTGGAGTTTGGCAGTGGAATTTAGAATTGGAATTTCAAACAGGAATTTGGAAGTGAAGTTTAAAATTCGAATTTAGAACTGGAATTTGGAAGTGGAATCAGGAAGTGGAATTTAAAACTGGAATTTGGAAGTGGAATTTGGAACTGGAAGTTGGAAGTGGATTTTTGAATCAGAGATTGAGATTTGAATGTAGAACTGGAATTTGGAAGTGCTATTTGGAACTGAAATTTAGAATTGTAATTTGTTACCTGAATTTGGAAGTGCATTTTTGAAGTGGAATTTGGAATTGGAATTTGGAATTGGAATTTAGAATTGAAATTTAGAATTGGAATTGGAATTTAGAAGTGGAATTTGGAAGTGGAATTTGGAAGTGGATTGTAGAATTGGAACTTGGAACTGGAATTTGGAAGTGGAATTTAGAACTGGAATTTGGAACTGGAATTTGGAAGTGGAATTTGGAATTGAAATTTGGAAGTAGATTTTTGAAGCAGAGTTTGGAATTTGATTTTAGACCTGAAATTTGGAAGTGGTATTTGAAATTGGAATTTAGCATTGTCATTTGTTACCTGAATTTGTAAGTGAAATTTAGAACTGGACTTAAAACTGGAATTTTGAAGCGGAATTTGGTATTGGAGTGTGAAGCGCAAATTGACAAGGGCACTTAGAAAGCAGAATTTTATTAAACAGGGGCCATTTGAACCTGGAATCAAAATTTCAGGACGGTGGTGAAGTGCGACGTGTGTAAGAGAATTACAGTATCAGAAATTGGTAAAGGAAATCAGAAGGGGAATTGGGAAGGGGATTGTGTAAGTGCATTTCAGAAATGCATTTGGTAACTTGAGGTTGCAGCAGGAATTTGAAAATGGAATTTAGAAGTGGAATTTGGAATTGGAATTTGGAATTGGAATTTAGAATTGAAATTTAGAATAGGAATTTGGAATGGGAATTTAGAAGTGGAATTTGGAAGTGGATTGCAGAATTGGAACTTGGAACTGGAATTTGGAAGTGGAATTTAGAACTGGAATTTGGAACTGGAATTTGGAAGTGGAATTGGGAATTGAAATTTGGAAGTAGATTTTTGATGCAGAGTTTGGAATTTGATTTTTGACCTGAAATTTGGAAGTGGTATTTGGAATTGGAATTTAGGATTGTCATTTGTTACCTGATTTTCTAAGTGGACTTTAGAACTGGACCTTAAAACTGGAATTTTGGAGCACAATTTGGTGTTGGAATTTAAAACACAAATTGACAAGGGCACTTAGAAAGCAGAATTTTATTAAAAAGGGGCAATGTGAATCTGGAATCAAAATTTCAGGATGCAGTTGAAGTGCGACATGTGGAAGAGAATTACAGTATCAGAAATTGGTAAAGGAAATCAGAAGGGGAATTGGGAAGGGGATTGTGTAAGTGTATTTCAGAAATGCATTTGGTAACTTGAGCTTGGACCTGGAATTTGGAAATGGAATTTAGAAGTGGAATTTGGAACTGAAAGTTGGAAGTGGTACTTGTCAGTCGAATTTGTAATTGGAATTTGGAAGTGAATTTTTTGAAGGAAAATTTGTAATTTGAATTTAGAACTGGAATTTGGAAGTGGAGTTTGGCAGTGGAATTTAGAATTGGAATTTCAAACAGGAATTTGGAAGTGTAGTTTAAAATTCGAATTTAGAACTGGAATTTGGAAGTGGAATCAGGAAGTGGAATTTAAAACTGGAGTTTGGAAGTGGAATTTGGAACTGGAAGTTGAAGTGGATTTTTGAATCAGAGATTGAGATTTGAATGTAGAACTGGAATTTGGAAGTGCTATTTGAAACTGAAATTTAGAATTGCAATTTGTTACCTGAATTTGGAAGTGCATTTTTGAAGTGGAATTTGGATTTGGAATTTGGAATTGGAATTTAGAATTGAAATTTAGAATTGGAATTGGAATTTAGAAGTGGAATTTGGAAGCGGAATTTGGAAGTGGATTGTAGAATTGGAACATGGAACTGGAATTTGGAAGTGGAATTTAGAACTGGAATTTGGAACTGGAATTTGGAAGTGGAATTTGGAATTGAAATTTGGAAGTAGATTTTTGAAGCAGAGTTTGGAATTTGATTTTAGACCTGAAATTTGGAAGTGGTATTTGGAATTGGAATTTAGGATTGTCATTTGTTACCTGAATTTGTAAGTGAAATTTAGAACTGGACCTTAAAACTGGAATTTTGGAGCACTATTTGGTATTAGAATTTAAAACACAAATTGACAAGGGCACTTAGAAAGCAGAATTTTATTAAAAAGGGGCCATTTGAACCTGGAATCAAAATTTCAGGACCATGGTGAAGTGCGACGTGTGTAAGAGAATTACAATATCAGAAATTGGTAAAGGAAATCAGAGGGGAATTGGGAAGGGGATTGTGTAAGTGCATTTCAGAAATGCATTTGGTAACTTGAGGTTGCAGCAGGAATTTGAAAATGGAATTTAGAAGTGTAATTTGGAATTGGAATTTGGAATTGGAATTTAGAATTGAAATTTAGAATAGGAATTTGGAATGGGAATTTAGAAGTGGAATTTGGAAGTGGAATTTGGAAGTGGATTGCAGAATTGGAACTTGGAACTGGAATTTGGAAGTGGAATTTAGAACTGGAATTTGGAACTGGAATTTGGAAGTGGAATTGGGAATTGAAATTTGGAAGTAGATTTTTGAAGCAGAGTTTGGAATTTGATTTTAGACCTGAAATTTGGAAGTGGTATTTGGAATGGGAATTTAGGATTGTCATTTGTTACCTGAATTTGTAAGTGAAATTTAGAACTGGACCTTAAAACTGGAATTTTGAAGCGGCATTTGGTATTGGAGTGTGAAACACAAATTGACAAGGGCACTTAGAAAGCAGAATTTTATTAAAAAGGGCCATTTGAACCTGGAATCAAAATTTCAGGATGCAGATGAAGTGCGACATGTGGAAGAGAATTACAGTATGAGAAATTGGTAAAGGAAATCAGAAGGGGAATTGGGAAGGGGATTGTGTAAGTGTATTTCAGAAATGCATTTGGTAACTTGAGCTTGGACCTGGAATTTGGAAATGGAATTTAGAAGTGGAATTTGGAACTGAAAGTTGAAAGTGGTATTTGTCAGTCGAATTTGTAATTGGAATTTGGAAGTGGATTTTTTGAAGGAGAATTTGTAATTTGAATTTAGAACTGGAATTTGGAAGTGGAGTTTGGCAGTGGAATTCAGAACTGGAATTTCAAACTGGAATTTGGAAGTGTAGTTTAAAATTCGAATTTAGAACTGGAATTTGGAAGTGGAATTAGAAAGTGGAATTTAAAATTGGAATTTGGAAGTGGAATTTGGAACTGGAAGTTGGAAGTGGATTTTTGAATCAGAGATTGAAATTTGAATGTAGAACTGGAATTTGGAAGTGCTATTTGGAACTGAAATTTAGAATTGCAATTTGTTACCTGAATATGGAAGTGCATTTTTGAAGTGGAATTTGGAATTGGAATTTGGAATTGGAATTTAGAATTGAAATTTAGAATTGGAATTGGAATTTAGAAGTGGAATTTGGAAGTGGAATTTGTAAGTGGATTGTAGAATTGGAACTTGGAACTGGAATTTGGAAGTGGAATTTAGAACTGGAATTTGGAACTGGGATTTGGAAGTGGAATTTGGAATTGAAATTTGGAAGTAGATGTTTGAAGCAGAGTTTGGAATTTGATTTTAGACCTGAAATTTGGAAGTGGTATTTGGAATTGGAATTTAGAACTGTCATTTGTTACCTGAATTTGTAAGTGAAATTTAGAACTGAACCTTAAAACTGGAATTTTGAAGCGGCATTTGGTATTGGAGTGTGAAACACAAATTGACAAGAGCACTTAGAAAGCAGAATTTTATTAAAAAGGGGCAATTTGAACCTGGAATCAAAATTTCAGGATGCAGGTGAAGTGCGACATGTGGAAGAGAATTACAGTATGAGAAATTGGTAAAGGAAATCAGAAGGGGAATTGGGAAGGGGATTGTGTAAGCGTATTTCAGAAATGCATTTGGTAACTTGAGGTTGCAGCAGGAATTTGAAAATGGAATTTAGAAGTGGAATTTGGAATTGGAATTTGGAATTGGAATTTAGAATTGAAATTTAGAATAGGAATTTGGAATGGGAATTTAGAAGTGGAATTTGGAAGTGGAATTTGGAAGTGGATTGCAGAATTGGAACTTGGAACTGGAATTTGGAAGTGGAATTTAGAACTGGAATTTGGAACTGGAATTTGGAAGTGGAATTGGGAATTGAAATTTGGAAGTAGATTTTTGAAGCAGAGTTTGGAATTTGATTTTAGACCTGAAATTTGGAAGTGGTATTTGGAATTGGAATTTAGGATTGTCATTTGTTACCTGAATTTGTAAGTGAAATTTAGAACTGCACCTTAAAAGTGGAATTTTGAAGCGGCATTTGGTATTGGAGTGTGAAACACAAATTGACAAGGGGACTCAGAAAGCAGAATTTTATTAAAAAGGGGCCATTTGAACCTGTAATCAAAATTTCAGGATGCAGGTGAAGTGCAACATGTGGAAGAGAATTACAGTATCAGAAATTGGTAAAGGAAATCAGAAGGGGAATTGGGAAGGGGATTGTGTAAGTGTATTTCAGAAATGCATTTGGTAACTTGAGCTTGGACCTGGAATGTGGAAATGGAATTTAGAAGTGGAATTTGGAACTGAAAGTTGAAAGTGGTATTTGTCAGTCGAATTTGTAATTGGAATTTGGAAGTGGATTTTTTGAAGGAGAATTTGTAATTTGAATTTAGCACTGGAATTTGGAAGTGGAGTTTGTCAGTGGAATTTAGAATTGGAATTTCAAACTGGAATTTGGAAGTGTAGTTTAAAATTCGAATTTAGAACTGGAATTTGGAAGTGGAATTAGGAAGTGGAATTTGAAACTGGAATTTGGAAGTGGAATTTGGAACTGGAAGTTGGAAGTGGATTTTTGAAGCAGAGATTGAAATTTGAATGTAGAACTGGAATTTGGAAGTGCTATTTGGAACTGAAATTTAGACTTGCAATTTGTTACCTGAATTTGGAAGTGCATTTTTGAAGTGGAATTTGGAATTGGAATTTGGAATTGGAATTTAGAATTGAAATTTAGAATTGGAATTTGGAATTGGAATTTAGAAGTGGAATTTGGAAGTGGAATTTGTAAGTTGATTGTAGAATTGGAACTTGGAACTGGAATTTGGAAGTGAAATTTAGAACTGGAATTTGGAACTGGAATTTGGAAGTGGAATTGGGAATTGGAATTT
Organism: Notamacropus eugenii; assembly: GCF_028372415.1. Taxonomy (NCBI): domain Eukaryota; kingdom Metazoa; phylum Chordata; class Mammalia; order Diprotodontia; family Macropodidae; genus Notamacropus; species Notamacropus eugenii. The sequence continues at coordinate 29,573 of NW_027325137.1, forward strand.
GGAAGTAGTTTTTGAAGCAGAGTTTGGAATTTGATTTTTGACCTGAAATTTGGAAGTGGTATTTGGAATTGGAATTTAGGATTGTCATTTGTTACCTGATTTTGTAAGTGGACTTTAGAACTGGACCTTAAAACTGGAATTTTGGAGCACAATTTGGTATTGGAATTTAAAACACAAATTGACAAGGGCACTTAGAAAGCAGAATTTTATTAAAAAGGGGCAATTTGAATCTGGAATCAAAAGTTGAGGATGCAGTTGAAGTGCGACATGTGGAAGAGTATTACAGTATCAGAAATTGGTAAAGGAAATCAGAAGGGGAATTGGGAAGGGGATTGTGTAAGTGTATTTCAGAAATGTATTTGGTAACTTGAGGTTGCAACAGGAATTTGAAAATGGGATTTAGAAGTGGAATTTGGAACTGAAAGTTGGAAGTGGTATTTGTTAGTCGAATTTGTAATTGGAATTTGGAAGTGGATTTTTTGAAGGACAATTTGTAATATGAATTTAGAACTGGAATTTGGAAGTGGAGTTTGGCAGTGGAATTTAGAATTGGAATTTCAAACTGGAATTTGGAAGTGTAGTTTAAAATTCGAATTTAGAACTATAATTTGGAAGTGGAATTAGGAAGTGGAATTTAAAACTGGAATTTGGAAGTGGAATTTGGAACTGGAAGTTGGAAGTGGATTTTTGAATCAGAGATTGAGATTTGAATGTAGAACTGGAATTTGGAAGTGCTACTTGGAACTGAAATTTAGAATTGCAATTTGTTACCTGAATTTGGAAGTGCATTTTTGAAGTGGAATTTAGAATTGGAATTTGGAATTGGAATTTAGAATTGAAATTTAGAATTGGAATTGGAATTTAGAAGTGGAATTTGGAAGTGGAATTTGGAAGTGGATTGTAGAATTGGAACTTGGAACTGGAATTTGGAAGTGGAATTTAGAACTGGAATTTGGAAGTGGAATTTGGAAGTGGAATTTGGAATTGAAATTTGGAAGTAGATGTTTGAAGCAGAGTTTGGAATTTGATTTTAGACCTGAAATTTGGAAGTGGTATTTGGAATTGGAATTTAGAGCTGTCATTTGTTACCTGAATTTGTAAGTGAAATTTAGAACTGGATCTTAAAACTGGAATTTTGAAGCGGCATTTGTTATTGGAGTGTGAAACACAAATTGACAAGGGCACTTAGAAAGCAGAATTTTATTAAAAAGGGGCAATTTGAACCTGGAATCAAAATTTCAGGATGCAGGTGAAGTGCGACATGTGGAAGAGAATTACAGTATGAGAAATTGGTAAAGGAAATCAGAAGGGGAATTGGGAAGGGGATTGTGTAAGTGTATTTCAGAAATGCATTTGGTAACTTGAGGTTGCAGCAGGAATTTGAAAATGGAATTTAGAAGTGGAATTTGCAATTGGAATTTGGAATTGGAATTTAGAATTGAAATTTAGAATAGGAATTTGGAATGGGAATTTCGAAGTGGAATTTGGAAGTGGAATTTGGAAGTGGATTGCAGATTTGGAACTTGGAACTGGAATTTGGAAGTGGAATTTAGAACTGGAATGTGGAAGTGGAATTTGAAGTGGAATTGGGAATTGAAATTTGGAAGTAGATTTTTGAAGCAGAGTTTGGAATTTGATTTTAGACCTGAAATTTGGAAGTGGTATTTGGAATTGGAATTTAGGATTGTCATTTGTTACCTGAATTTGTAAGTGAAATTTAGAACTGGACCTTAAAACTGGAATTTTGAAGCGGCATTTGGTATTGGAGTGTGAAACACAAATTGACAAGGGCACTTAGAAAGCAGAATTTTATTAAAAAGGGGCAATTTGAACCTGGAATCAAAATTTCAGGATGCAGGTGAAGTGCGACATGTGGAAGAGAATTACAGTATGAGAAATTGGTAAAGGAAATCAGAAGGGGAATTGGGAAGGGGATTGTGTAAGTGTATTTCAGAAATGCATTTGGTAACTTGAGCTTGGACCTGGAATTTGGAAATGGAATTTAGAAGTGGAATTTGGAACTGGAAGTTGGAAGTGGATTTTTGAATCAGAGATTGAGATTTGAATGTAGAACTGGAATTGGGAAGTGCTATTTGGAACTGAAATTTAGAATTGCAATTTGTTACCTGAATTTGGAAGTGCATTTTTGAAGTGGAATTTGGAATTGGAATTTGGAATTGGAATTTAGAATTGAAATTTAGAATTGGAATTGGAATTTAGAAGTGGAATTTGGAAGTGGAATTTGTAAGTGGATTGTAGAATTGGAACTTGGAACTGGAATTTGGAAGTGGAATTTAGAACTGGAATTTGGAAGTGGAATTTGGAAGTGGAATTTGGAATTGAAATTTGGAAGTAGATGTTTGAAGCAGAGTTTGGAATTTGATTTTAGACCTGAAATTTGGAAGTGGTATTTGGAATTGGAATTTAGAACTGTCATTTGTTACCTGAATTTGTAAGTGAAATTTAGAACTGGATCTTAAAAGTGGAATTTTGAAGCGGCATTTGGTATTGGAGTGTGAAACACAAATTGACAAGGGCACTTAGAAAGCAGAGTTTTATTAAAAAGGGGCAATTTGAACCTGGAATCAAAATTTCAGGATGCAGGTGAAGTGCGACATGTGGAAGAGAATTACAGTATCAGAAATTGGTAAAGAAAATCAGAAGGGGAATTGGGAAGGGGATTGTGTAAGTGCATTTCAGAAATGCATTTGGTAACTTGAGCTTGGACCTGGAATTTGGAAATGGAATTTAGAAGTGGAATCTGGAACTGAAAGTTGGAAGTGGTATTTGTCAGTCGAATTTATAATTGGAATTTGGAAGTGGATTTTTTGAAGGAGAATTTGTAATTTGAATTTAGAACTGGAATTTGGAAGTGGAGTTTGGCAGTGGAATTTAGAATTGGAATTTCAAACAGGAATTTGGAAGTGTAGTTTAAAATTCGAATTTACAACTGGAATTTGGAAGTGGAATTGGGAAGTGGAATTTAAAACTGGAATTTGGAAGTGGAATTTGGAACTGGAACTTGGAAGTGGATTTTTGAAGCAGAGATTGAAATTTGAATGTGGAACTGGAATTTGGAAGTGCTATTTGGAACTGAAATTTAGACTTGCAATTTGTTACGTGAATTTGGAAGTGCATTTTTGAAGTGGAATTTGGAATTGGAATTTGGAATTGGAATTTAGAATTGATATTTAGAATAGGAATTTGGAATGGGAATTTAGAAGTGGAATTTGGAAGTGGAATTTGGAAGTGGATTGCAGAATTGGAATTTGGAACTGGAATTTGGAAGTGGAATTTAGAACTGGATTTTGGAACTGGAATTTGGAAGTGGAATTGGGAATTGGAATTTGGAAGTAGATTTTTGAAACAGAGTTTGGAATTTGATTTTAGACCTGAAATTTGGAAGTGGTATTTGGAATTGGAATTTAGGATTGTCATTTGTTACCTGATTTTCTAAGTGGACTTTAGAACTGGACGTTAAAACTGGAATTTTGGAGCACAATTTGGTATTGGAATTTAAAACACAACTTGACAAGGGCACTTAGAAAGCAGAATTTTATTAAAAAGGGGCAATTTGAATCTGGAATCAAAATTTCAGGATGCAGTTGAAGTGCGAGATGTGGAAGAGAATTACAGTATCAGAAATTGGTAAAGGAAATCAGAAGGGGAATTGGGAAGGGGATTGTGTAAGTGTATTTCAGAAATGCATTTGGTAACTTGAGCTTGGACCTGTAATTTGGAAATGGAATTTAGAAGTGGAATTTGGAACTGAAAGTTGGAAGTGGTATTTGTCAGTCGAATTTGTAATTGGAATTTGGAAGTGGATTTTTTGGAGGAGAATTTGTAATTTGAATTTAGAACTGGAATTTGGAAGTGGAGTTTGGCAGTGGAATTTAGAATTGGAATTTCAAACAGGAAGTTGGAAGTGTAGTTTAAATTCGAATTTAGAACTGGAATTTGGAAGTGGAATCAGGAAGTGGAATTTAAAACTGGAATTTGGAAGTGGAATTTGGAACTGGAAGTTGGAAGTGGATTTTTGAATCAGAGATTGAGATTTGAATGTAGAACTGGAATTTGGAACTGGAATTTGAAAGTGGAATTTGGAATTGAAATTTGGAAGTAGATTTTTGAAGCAGAGTTTGGAATTTGATTTTAGACCTGAAATTTGGAAGTGGTATTTGGAATTGGAATTTAGGATTGTCATTTGTTACCTGAATTTGTAAGTGAAATTTAGAACTGGATCTTAAAACTGGAATTTTGAAGCGGCATTTGGTATTGGAGTGTGAAACACAAATTGACAAGGGCACTTAGAAAGCAGAATTTTATTAAAAAGGGGCAATTTGAACCTGGAATCAAAATTTCAGGATACTGGTGAAGTGCGACATGTGGAAGAGAATTACAGTATGAGAACTTGGTAAAGGAAATCAGAAGGGGAATTGGGAAGGGGATTGTGTAAGTGTATTTCAGAAATGCATTTGGTAACTTGAGGTTGCAGCAGGAATTTGAAAATGGAATTTAGAAGTGGAATTTGGAATTGGAATTTGGAATTGGAATTTAGAATTGAAATTTAGAATAGGAATTTGGAATGGGAATTTAGAAGTGGAATTTGGAAGTGTAATTTGGAAGTGGATTGCAGAATTGGAACTTGGAAGTGGAATTTGGAAGTGGAATTTAGAACTGGAATGTGGAACTGGAATTTGAAGTGGAATTGGGAATTGAAATTTGGAAGTAGATTTTTGAAGCAGAGTTTGGAGTTTGATTTTAGACCTGAAATTTGGAAGTGGTATTTGGAATTGGAATTTAGGATTGTCATTTGTTACCTGAATTTGTAAGTGAAATTTAGAACTGGACCTTAAAACTGGAATTTTGAAGCGGCATTTGGTATTGGAGTGTGAAACACAAATTGACAAGGGCACTTAGAAAGCAGAATTTTATTAAAAAGGGGCAATTTGAACCTGGAATCAAAATTTCAGGATGCAGGTGAAGTGCGACATGTGGAAGAGAATTACAGTATCAGAAAGTGGTAAAGAAAATCAGAAGGGGAATTGGGAAGGGGATTGTGTAAGTGTATTTCAGAAATGCATTTGGTAACTTGAGCTTGGACCTGGAATTTGGAAATGGAATTTAGAAGTGGAATTTGGAACTGGAAGTTGGAAGTGGATTTTTGAATCAGAGATTGAGATTTGAATGTAGAACTGGAATTTGGAAGTGCTATTTGGAACTGAAATTTAGAATTGCAATTTGTTACCTGAATTTGGAAGTGCATTTTTGAAGTGGAATTTGGAATTGGAATTTGGAATTGGAATTTAGAATTGAAATTTAGAATTGGAATTGGAATTTAGAAGTGGAATTTGGAAGTGGAATTTGTAAGTGGATTGTAGAATTGGAACTTGGAACTGGAATATGGAAGTGGAATTTAGAACTGGAATTTGGAACTGGAATTTGGAAGTGGAATTTGGAATTGAAATTTGGAAATAGATGTTTGAAGCAGAGTTTGGAATTTGATTTTAGACCTGAAATTTGGAAGTGGTATTTGGAATTGGAATTTAGAACTGTCATTTGTTACCTGTATTTGTAAGTGAAATTTAGAACTGGACCTTAAAACTGGAATTTTCAAGCGGCATTTGGTATTGGAGTGTGAAACACAAATTGACAAGGGCACTTAGAAAGCAGAATTTTATTAAAAAGGGGCAATTTGAACCTGGAATCAAAATTTCAGGATGCAGGTGAAGTGCGACATGTGGAAGAGAATTACAGTATGAGAAACTGGTAAAGGAAATCAGAAGGGGAATTGGGAAGGGGATTGTGTAAGTGTATTTCAGAAATGCATTTGGAAACTTGAGGTTGCAGCAGGAATTTGAAAATGGAATTTAGAAGTGGAATTTGGAATTGGAATTTGGAATTGGAATTTAGAATTGAAATTTAGGATAGGAATTTGGAATGGGAATTTAGAAGTGGAATTTGGAAGTGGAATTTGGAAGTGGATTGCAGAATTGGAACTTGGAACTGGAATTTGGAAGTGGAATTTAGAACTGGAATTTGGAACTGGAATTTGGAAGTGGAATTGGGAATTGAAATTTGGAAGTAGATTTTTGAAGCAGAGTTTGGAATTTGATTTTAGACCTGAAATTTGGAAGTGGTATTTGGAATTGGAATTTAGGATTGTCATTTGTTACCTGAATTTGTAAGTGAAATTTAGAACTGGACCTTAAAACTGGAATTTTGAAGCGGCATTTGGTATTGGAGTGTGAAACACAAATTGACAAAGGCACTTAGAAAGCAGAGTTTTATTAAAAAGGGGCAATTTGAACCTGGAATCAAAATTTCAGGATGCAGGTGAAGTGCGACATGTGGAAGAGAATTACAGTATCAGAAATTGGTAAAGAAAATCAGAAGGGGAATTGGGAAGGGGATTGTGTAAGTGTATTTCAGAAATGCATTTGGTAACTTGAGCTTGGACCTGGAATTTGGAAATGGAATTTAGAAGTGGAATCTGGAACTGAAAGTTGGTAGTGGTATTTGTCAGTCGAATTTATAATTGGAATTTGGAAGTGGATTTTTTGAAGGAGAATTTGTAATTTGAATTTAGAACTGGAATTTGGAAGTGGAGTTTGGCAGTGGAATTTAGAATTGGAATTTCAAACAGGAATTTGGAAGTGTAGTTTAAAATTCGAATTTACAACTGGAATTTGGAAGTGGAATTAGGAAGTCGAATTTAAAACTGGAATTTGGAAGTGGAATTTGGAACTGGAACTTGGAAGTGGATTTTTGAAGCAGAGATTGAAATTTGAATGTGGAACTGGAATTTGGAAGTGCTATTTGGAACTGAAATTTAGACTTGCAATTTGTTACGTGAATTTGGAAGTGCATTTTTGAAGTGGAATTTGGAATTGGAATTTGGAATTGGAATTTAGAATTGATATTTAGAATAGGAATTTGGAATGGGAATTTAGAAGTGGAATTTGGAAGTGGAATTTGGAAGTGGATTGCAGAATTGGAATTTGGAACTGGAATTTGGAAGTGGAATTTAGAACTGGAATTTGGAACTGGAATTTGGAAGTGGAATTGGGAATTGGAATTTGGAAGTAGATTTTTGAAACAGAGTTTGGAATTTGATTTTAGACCTGAAATTTGGAAGTGGTATTTGGAATTGGAATTTAGGATTGTCATTTGTTACGTGATTTTCTAAGTGGACTTTAGAACTGGACGTTAAAACTGGAATTTTGGAGCACAATTTGGTATTGGAATTTAAAACACAACTTGACAAGGGCACTTAGAAAGCAGAATTTTATTAAAAAGGGGCAATTTGAATCTGGAATCAAAATTTCAGGATGCAGTTGAAGTGCGAGATGTGGAAGAGAATTACAGTATCAGAAATTGGTAAAGGAAATCAGAAGGGGAATTGGGAAGGGGATTGTGTAAGTGTATTTCAGAAATGCATTTGGTAACTTGAGCTTGGACCTGTAATTTGGAAATGGAATTTAGAAGTGGAATTTGGAACTGAAAGTTGGAAGTGGTATTTGTCAGTCGAATTTATAATTGGAATTTGGAAGTGGATTTTTTGGAGGAGAATTTGTAATTTGAATTTAGAACTGGAATTTGGAAGTGGAGTTTGGCAGTGGAATTTAGAATTGGAATTTCAAACAGGAATTTGGAAGTGTAGTTTAAAATTCGAATTTAGAACTGGAATTTGGAAGTGGAATCAGGAAGTGGAATTTAAAACTGGAATTTGGAAGTGGAATTTGGAACTGGAAGTTGGAAGTGGATTTTTGACTCAGAGATTGAGATTTGAATGTAGAACTGGAATTTGGAACTGGAATTTGGAAGTGGAATTTGGAATTGAAATTTGGAAGTAGATTTTTGAAGCAGAGTTTGGAATTTGATTTTAGACCTGAAATTTGGAAGTGGTATTTGGAATTGGAATTTAGGATTGTCATTTGTTACCTGAATTTGTAAGTGAAATTTAGAACTGGATCTTAAAACTGGAATTTTGAAGCGGCATTTGGTATTGGAGTGTGAAACACAAATTGACAAGGGCACTTAGAAAGCAGAATTTTATTAAAAAGGGGCAATTTGAACCTGCTATCAAAATTTCAGGATACTGGTGAAGTGCGACATGTGGAAGAGAATTACAGTATGAGAACTTGGTAAAGGAAATCAGAAGGGGAATTGGGAAGGGGATTGTGTAAGTGTATTTCAGAAATGCATTTGGTAACTTGAGGTTGCAGCAGGAATTTGAAAATGGAATTTAGAAGTGGAATTTGGAATTCGAATTTGGAATTGGAATTTAGAATTGAAATTTAGAATAGGAATTTGGAATGGGAATTTAGAAGTGGAATTTGGAAGTGTAATTTGGAAGTGGATTGCAGAATTGGAACTTGAAAGTGGAATTTGGAAGTGGAATTTAGAACTGGAATGTGGAACTGGAATTTGAAGTGGAATTGGGAATTGAAATTTGGAAGTAGATTTTTGAAGCAGAGTTTGGAGTTTGATTTTAGACCTGAAATTTGGAAGTGGTATTTGGAATTGGAATTTAGGATTGTCATTTGTTACCTGAATTTGTAAGTGAAATTTAGAACTGGACCTTAAAACTGGAATTTTGAAGCGGCATTTGGTATTGGAGTGTGAAACACAAATTGACAAGGGCACTTAGAAAGCAGAATTTTATTAAAAAGGGGCAATTTGAACCTGGAATCAAAATTTCAGGATGCAGGTGAAGTGCGACATGTGGAAGAGAATTACAGTATCAGAAATTGGTAAAGAAAATCAGAAGGGGAATTGGGAAGGGGATTGTGTAAGTGTATTTCAGAAATGCATTTGGTAACTTGAGCTTGGACCTGGAATTTGGAAATGGAATTTAGAAGTGGAATTTGGAACTGGAAGTTGGAAGTGGATTTTTGAATCAGAGATTGAGATTTGAATGTAGAACTGGAATTTGGAAGTGCTATTTGGAACTGAAATTTAGAATTGCAATTTGTTACCTGAATTTGGAAGTGCATTTTTGAAGTGGAATTTGGAATTGGAATTTGGAATTGGAATTTAGAATTGAAATTTAGAATTGGAATTGGAATTTAGAAGTGGAATTTGGAAATGGAATTTGTAAGTGGATTGTAGAATTGGAACTTGGAACTGGAATATGGAAGTGGAATTTAGAACTGGAATTTGGAACTGGAATTTGGAAGTGGAATTTGGAATTGAAATTTGGAAATAGATGTTTGAAGCAGAGTTTGGAATTTGATTTTATACCTCAAATTTGGAAGTGGTATTTGGAATTGGAATTTAGGACTGTCATTTGTTACCTGAATTTGTAAGTGAAATTTAGAACTGGATCTTAAAAGTGGAATTTTGAAGCGGCATTTGGTATTGGAGTGTGAAACACAAATTGACAAGGGCACTTAGAAAGCAGAATTTTATTAAAAAGGGGCAATTTGAACCTGGAATCAAAATTTCAGGATGCAGGTGAAGTGCGACATGTGGAAGAGAATTACAGTATGAGAAATTGGTAAAGGAAATCAGAAGGGGAATTGGGAAGGGGATTGTGTAAGTGTATTTCAGAAATGCATTTGGTAACTTGAGCTTGGACCTGTAATTTGAAAATGGAATTTAGAAGTGGAATTTGGAATTGGAATTTGGAATTTGAATTTAGAATTGAAATTTAGGATAGGAATTTGGAATGGGTATTTAGAAGTGGAATTTGGAAGTGGAATTTGGAAGTGGATTGCAGAATTGGAACTTGGAACTGGAATTTGGAAGTGGAATTTAGAACTGGAATTTGGAACTGGAATTTGGAAGTGGAATTGGGAATTGAAATTTGGAAGTAGATTTTTGAAGCAGAGTTTGGAATTTGATTTTAGACCTGAAATTTGGAAGTGGTATTTGGAATTGGAATTTAGGATTGTCATTTGTTACCTGAATTTGTAAGTGAAATTTAGAACTGGACCTTAAAACTGGAATTTTGAAGCGGCATTTGGTATTGGAGTGTGAAACACAAATTGACAAAGGCACTTAGAAAGTAGAGTTTTATTAAAAAGGGGCAATTTGAACCTGGAATCAAAATTTCAGGATGCAGGTGAAGTGCGACATGTGGAAGAGAATTACAGTATCAGAAATTGGTAAAGAAAATCAGAAGGGGAATTGGGAAGGGGATTGTGTAAGTGTATTTCAGAAATGCATTTGGTAACTTGAGCTTGGACCTGGAATTTGGAAATGGAATTTAGAAGTGAAATCTGGAACTGAAAGTTGGAAGTGGTATTTGTCAGTCGAATTTATAATTGGAATTTGGAAGTGGATTTTTTGAAGGAGAATTTGTAATTTGAATTTAGAACTGGAATTTGGAAGTGGAGTTTGGCAGTGGAATTTAGAATTGGAATTTCAAACAGGAATTTGGAAGTGTAGTTTAAAATTCGAATTTACAACTGGAATTTGGAAGTGGAATTAGGAAGTGGAATTTAAAACTGGAATTTGGAAGTGGAATTTGGAACTGGAACTTGGAAGTGGATTTTTGAAACAGAGATTGAAATTTGAATGTGGAACTGGAATTTGGAAGTGCTATTTGGAACTGAAATTTAGACTTGCAATTTGTTACGTGAATTTGGAAGTGCATTTTTGAAGTGGAATTTGGAATTGGAATTTGGAATTGGAATTTAGAATTGATATTTAGAATAGGAATTTGGAATGGGAATTTAGAAGTGGAATTTGGAAGTGGAATTTGGAAGTGGATTGCAGAATTGGAATTTGGAACTGGAATTTGGAAGTGGAATTTAGAACTGGAATTTGGAACTGGAATTTGGAAGTGGAATTGGGAATTGGAATTTGGAAGTAGATTTTTGAAACAGAGTTTGGAATTTGATTTTAGACCTGAAATTTGGAAGTGGTATTTGGAATTGGAATTTAGGATTGTCATTTGTTACCTGATTTTCTAAGTGGACTTTAGAACTGGACGTTAAAACAGGAATTTTGGAGCACAATTTGGTATTGGAATTTAAAACACAAATTGACAAGGGCACTTAGAAAGCAGAATTTTATTAAAAAGGGGCAATTTGAATCTGGAATCAAAATTTCAGGATGCAGTTGAAGTGCGACATGTGGAAGAGAATTACAGTATCAGAAACTGGTAAAGGAAATCAGAAGGGGAATTGGGAAGGGGATTGTGTAAGTGTATTTCAGAAATGCATTTGGTAACTTGAGCTTGGACCTGTAATTTGGAAATGGAATTTAGAAGTGGAATTTGGAACTGAAAGTTGGAAGTGGTATTTGTCAGTCGAATTTGTAATTGGAATTTGGAAGTGGATTTTTTGAAGGAGAATTTGTAATTTGAATTTAGAACTGGAATTTGGAAGTGGAGTTTGAAGTGGAATTTAGAATTGGAATTTCAAACAGGAATTTGGAAGTGTAGTTTAAAATTCGAATTTAGAACTGGAATTTGGAAGTGGAATCAGGAAGTGGAATTTAAAACTGGAATTTGGAAGTGGAATTTGGAACTGGAAGTTGGAAGTTTATTTTTGAATCAGAGATTGAGATTTGAATGTAGACCTGGAATTTGTAACTGGAATTTGGAAGTGGAATTTGGAATTGAAATTTGGAAGTAGATTTTTGAAGCAGAGTTTGGAATTTGATTTTAGACCTGAAAGTTGGAAGTGGTATTTGGAATTGGAATTTAGGATTGTCATTTGTTACCTGAATTTGTAAGTGAAATTTAGAACTGGACCTTAAAACTGGAATTTTGAAGCGGCATTTGGTATTGGAGTGTGAAGCACAAATTGACAAGGGCACTTAGAAAGCAGAATTTTATTCAAAAGGGGCCATTTGAACCTGGAATCAAAATTTCAGGATGCTGGTGAAGTGCGACATGTGGAAGAGAATTACAGTATCAGAACTTGGTAAAGGAAATCAGAAGGGGAATTGGGAAGGGGATTGTGTAAGTGTATTTCAGAAATGCATTTGGTAACTTGAGGTTGCAGCAGGAATTTGAAAATGGAATTTAGAAGTAGAATTTGGAATTGGAATTTGGAATTGGAATTTAGAATTTAAATTTAGAATAGGAATTTGGAATGGGAATTTAGAAGTGGAATTTGGAAGTGGAATTTGGAAGTGGATTGCAGAATTGGAACTTGGAACTGGAATTTGGGAGTGGAATTTAGAACTGGAATTTGGAATTGTTATTTGGAAGTGGAATTGGGAATTGAAATTTGGAAGTAGATTTTTGAAGCAGAGTTTGGAATTTGATTTTAGACCTGAAATTTGGAAGTGGTATTTGGAATTGGAATTTAGGATTGTCATTTGTTACCTGAATTTGTAAGTGAAATTTAGAACTGGACCTTAAAACTGGAATTTTGAAGCGGCATTTGGTATTGGAGTGTGAAACACAAATTGACAAGGGCACTTAGAAAGCAGAATTTTATTAAAAAGGGGCAATTTGAACCTGGAATCAAAATTTCAGGATGCAGGTGAAGTGCGACATGTGGAAGAGAATTACAGTATCAGAAATTGGTAAAGAAAATCAGAAGGGGAATTGGGAAGGGGATTGTGTAAGTGTATTTCAGAAATGCATTTGGTAACTTGAGCTTGGACCTGGAATTTGGAAATGGAATTTAGAAGTGGAATTTGGAACCGGAAGTTGGAAGTGGATTTTTGAATCAGAGATTGAGATTTGAATGTAGAACTGGAATTTGGAAGTGCTATTTGGAACTGAAATTTAGAATTGCAATTTGTTACCTGAATTTGGAAGTGCATTTTTGAAGTGGAATTTGGAATTGGAATTTGGAATTGGAATTTAGAATTGAAATTTAGAATTGGAATTGGAATTTAGAAGTGGAATTTGGAAGTGGAATTTGTAAGTGGATTGTAGAATTGGAACTTGGAACTGGAATTTGGAAGTGGAATTTGGAAGTGGAATTTGGAATTGAAATTTGGAAGTAGATGTTTGAAGCAGAGTTTGGAATTTGATATTAGACCTGAAATTTGGAAGTGGTATTTGGAATTGGAATTTAGAACTGTCATTTGTTACCTGTATTTGTAAGTGAAATTTAGAACTGGATCTTAAAACTGGAATTTTGAAGCGGCATTTGGTATTGGAGTGTGAAACACAAATTGACAAGGGCACTTAGAAAGCAGAATTTTATTAAAAAGGGGCAATTTGAACCTGGAATCAAAATTTCAGGATGCAGGTGAAGTGCGACATGTGGAAGAGAATTACAGTATGAGAAATTGATAAAGGAAATCAGAAGGGGAATTGGGAAGGGGATTGTGTAAGTGTATTTCAGAAATGCATTTGGTAACTTGAGGTTGCAGCAGGAATTTGAAAATGGAATTTAGAAGGGGAATTTGGAATTGGAATTTGGAATTGGAATTTAGAATTGAAATTTAGAATAGGAATTTGGAATGGGAATTTAGAAGTGGAATTTGGAAGTGGATTGCAGAATTGGAACTTGGAACTGGAATTTGGAAGTGCAATTTAGAACTGGAATTTGGAACTGGAATTTGGAAGTGGAATTGGGAATTGAAATTTGGAAGTAGATTTTTCAAGCAGAGTTTGGAATTTGATTTTAGACCTGAAATTTGGAAGTGGTATTTGGAATTGGAATTTAGGATTGTTATTTGTTACCTGAATTTGCAAGTGAAATTTAGAACTGGACCTTAAAACTGGAATTTTGAAGCGGCATTTGGTATTGGAGTGTGAAACACAAATTGACAAGGGCACTTAGAAAGCAGAGTTTTATTAAAAAGGGGCAATTTGAACCTGGAATCAAAATTTCAGGATGCAGGTGAAGTGCGACATGTGGAAGAGAATTACAGTATGAGAAATTGGTAAAGGAAATCAGAAGGGGAATTGGGAAGGTGATTGTGTAAGTGTATTTCAGAAATGCATTTGGTAACTTGAGCTTGGACCTGTAATTTGGAAATGGAATTTAGAAGTGGAATTTGGAATTGGAATTTGGAATTGGAATTTAGAATTGAAATTTAGAATAGGAATTTGGAATGGGAATTTAGAAGTGGAATTTGGAAGTGGAATTTGGAAGTGGATTGCAGAATTGGAACTTGGAACTGGAATTTGGAAGTGGAATTTAGAACTGGAATTTGGAACTGGAATTTGGAAGTGGAATTGGGAATTGAAATTTGGAAGTAGATTTTTGAAGCAGAGTTTGGAATTTGATTTTAGACCTGAAATTTGGAAGTGGTATTTGGAATTGGAATTTAGGATTGTCATTTGTTACCTGAATTTGTAAGTGAAATTTAGAACTGGACCTTAAAACTGGAATTTTGAAGCGGCATTTGGTATTGGAGTGTGAAACACAAATTGACAAGGGCACTTAGAAAGCAGAATTTTATTAAAAAGGGGCAATTTGAACCTGGAATCAAAATTTCAGGATGCAGGTGAAGTGCGACATGTGGAAGAGAATTACAGTTTCAGAAATTGGTAAAGAAAATCAGAAGGGGAATTGGGAAGGGGATTGTGTAAGTGTATTTCAGAAATGCATTTGGTAACTTGAGCTTGGACCTGGAATTTGGAAATGGAATTTAGAAGTGGAATTTGGAACCGGAAGTTGGAAGTGGATTTTTGAATCAGAGATTGAGATTTGAATGTAGAACTGGAATTTGGAAGTGCTATTTGGAACTGAAATTTAGAATTGCAATTTGTTACCTGAATTTGGAAGTGCATTTTTGAAGTGGAATTTGGAATTGGAATTTGGAATTGGAATTTAGAATTGAAATTTAGAATTGGAATTGGAATTTAGAAGTGGAATTTGGAAGTGGAATTTGTAAGTGGATTGTAGAATTGGAACTTGGAACTGGAATTTGGAAGTGGAATTTAGAACTGCAATTTGGAAGTGGAATTTGGAAGTGGAATTTGGAATTGAAATTTGGAAATAGATGTTTGAAGCAGAGTTTGGAATTTGATTTTAGACCTGAAATTTGGAAGTGGTATTTGGAATTGGAATTTAGAACTGCCATTTGTTACCTGTATTTGTAAGTGAAATTTAGAACTGGATCTTAAAACTGGAATTTTGAAGCGGCATTTGGTATTGGAGTGTGAAACACAAATTGACAAGGGCACTTAGAAAGCAGAATTTTATTAAAAAGGGGCAATTTGAACCTGGAATCAAAATTTCAGGATGCAGGTGAAGTGCGACATGTGGAAGAGAATTACAGTATGAGAAATTGATAAAGGAAATCAGAAGGGGAATTGGGAAGGGGATTGTGTAAGTGTATTTCAGAAATGCATTTGGTAACTTGAGGTTGCAGCAGGAATTTGAAAATGGAATTTAGAAGGGGAATTTGGAATTGGAATTTGGAATTGGAATTTAGAATTGAAATTTAGAATAGGAATTTGGAATGGGAATTTAGAAGTGGAATTTGGAAGTGGATTGCAGAATTGGAACTTGGAACTGGAATTTGGAAGTGCAATTTAGAACTGGAATTTGGAACTGGAATTTGGAAGTGGAATTGGGAATTGAAATTTGGAAGTAGATTTTTGAAGCAGAGTTTGGAATTTGATTTTAGACCTGAAATTTGGAAGTGGTATTTGGAATTGGAATTTAGGATTGTCATTTGTTACCTGAATTTGTAAGTGAAATTTAGAACTGGACCTTAAAACTGGAATTTTGAAGCGGCATTTGGTATTGGAGTGTGAAACACAAATTGACAAGGGCACTTAGAAAGCAGAGTTTTATTAAAAAGGGGCAATTTGAACCTGGAATCAAAATTTCAGGATGCAGGTGAAGTGCGACATGTGGAAGAGAATTACAGTATGAGAAATTGGTAAAGGAAATCAGAAGGGGAATTGGGAAGGGGATTGTGTAAGTGTATTTCAGAAATGCATTTGGTAACTTGAGCTTGGACCTGGAATTTGGAAATGGAATTTAGAAGTGGAATTTGGAACTGAAAGTTGGAAGTGGTATTTGTCAGTCGAATTTATAATTGGAATTTTTAAGTGGATTTTTTGAAGGAGAATTTGTAATTTGAATTTAGAACTGGAATTTGGAAGTGGAGTTTGGCAGTGGAATTTAGAATTGGAATTTCAAACAGGAATTTGAAAGTGTAGTTTAAAATTCGAATTTAGAACTGGAATTTGGAAGTGGAATTAAGAAGTGGAATTTAAAACTGGAATTTGGAAGTGGAATTTGGAACTGGAACTTGGAAGTGGATTTTTGAAGCAGAGATTGAAATTTGAATGTGGAACTGGAATTTGGAAGTGCTATTTGGAACTGAAATTTAGACTTGCAATTTGTTACGTGAATTTGGAAGTGCATTTTTGAAGTGGAATTTGGAATTGGAATTTGGAATTGGAATTTAGAATTGATATTTAGAATTGGAATTTGGAATTGGAATTTGGAAGTGGAATTTGGAAGTGGAATTTGGAAGTGGATTGCAGAATTGGAATTTGGAACTGGAATTTGGAAGTGGAATTTAGAACTGGAATTTGGAACTGGAATTTGGAAGTGGAATTGGGAATTGGAATTTGGAAGTAGATTTTTGAAACAGAGTTTGGAATTTGATTTTAGACCTGAAATTTGGAAGTGGTATTTGGAATTGGAATTTAGGATTGTCATTTGTTACCTGATTTTCTAAGTGGACTTTAGAACTGGACGTTAAAACTGAAATTTTGGAGCACAATTTGGTATTGGAATTTAAAACACAAATTGACAAGGGCACTTAGAAAGCAGAATTTTATTAAAAAGGGGCAATTTGAATCTGGAATCAAAATTTCAGGATGCAGTTGAAGTGCGACATGTGGAAGAGAATTACAGTATCAGAAATTGGTAAAGGAAATCAGAAGGGGAATTGGGAAGGGGATTGTGTAAGTGTATTTCAGAAATGCATTTGGTAACTTGAGCTTGGACCTGTAATTTGGAAATGGAATTTAGAAGTGGAATTTGGAACTGAAAGTTGGAAGTGGTATTTGTCAGTCGAATTTGTAATTGGAATTTGGAAGTGGATTTTTTGAAGGAGAATTTGTAATTTGAATTTAGAACTGGAATTTGGAAGTGGAGTTTGGCAGTGGAATTTAGAACTGGAATTTCAAACTGGAATTTGGAAGTGTAGTTAAAATTCGAATTTAGAACTGGAATTTGAAAGTGGAATTAGGAAGTGGAATTTAAAACTGAAATTTGGAAGTGGAATTTGGAACTGGAACTTGGAAGTGGATTTTTGAATCAGAGATTGAAATTTGAATGTAGAACTGGAATTTGGAAGTGCTATTTGGAACTGAAATTTAGACTTGCAATTTGTTACCTGAATTTGGAAGTGCATTTTTGAAGTGGAATTTGGAATTGGAATTTGGAATTGGAATTTAGAATTTAAATTTAGAATAGGAATTTGGAATGGGAATTTAGAAGTGGAATTTGGAAGTGGAATTTGGAAGTGGATTGCAGAATTGGAACTTGGAAGTGGAATTTGGAAGTGGAATTTAGAACTGGAATGTGGAACTGGAATTTGAGGTGGAATTGGGAATTGAAATTTGGAAGTAGATTTTTGAAGCAGAGTTTGGAATTTGATTTTAGACCTGAAATTTGGAAGTGGTATTTGGAATTGGAATTTAGGATTGTCATTTGTTACCTGAATTTGTAAGTGAAATTTTAGAACTGGACATTAAAACTGGAATTTTGAAGCGGCATTTGGTATTGGAGTGTGAAACACAAATTGACAAGGGCACTTAGAAAGCAGAATTTTATTAAAAAGGGGCAATTTGAACCTGGAATCAAAATTTCAGGATGCAGGTGAAGTGCGACATGTGGAAGAGAATTACAGTATGAGAAATTGGTAAAGGAAATCAGAAGGGGAATTGGGAAGGGGATTGTGTAAGTGTATTTCAGAAATGCATTTGGTAACTTGAGCTTGGACCTGGAATTTGGAAATGGAATTTAGAAGTGGAATTTGGAACTGGAAGTTGGAAGTGGATTTTTGAATCAGAGATTGAGATTTGAATGTAGAACTGGAATTGGGAAGTGCTATTTGGAACTGAAATTTAGAATTGCAATTTGTTACCTGAATTTGGAAGTGCATTTTTGAAGTGGAATTTGGAATTGGAATTTGGAATTGGAATTTAGAATTGAAATTTAGAATTGGAATTGGAATTTAGAAGTGGAATTTGGAAGTGGAATTTGTAAGTGGATTGTAGAATTGGAACTTGGAACTGGAATTTGGAAGTGGAATTTAGAACTGGAATTTGGAAGTGGAATTTGGAAGTGGAATTTGGAATTGAAATTTGGAAGTAGATGTTTGAAGCAGAGTTTGGAACTTGATTTTAGACCTGAAATTTGGAAGTGGTATTTGGAATTGGAATTTAGAACTGTCATTTGTTACCTGAATTTGTAAGTGAAATTTAGAACTGGACATTAAAACTGGAATTTTGAAGCGGCATTTGGTATTGGAGTGTGAAACACAAATTGACATGAGCACTTAGAAAGCAGAATTTTATTAAAAAGGGGCAATTTGAACCTGGAATCAAAATTTCAGGATGCAGGTGAAGTGCGACATGTGGAAGAGAATTACAGTATGAGAAATGCGTAAAGGAAATCAGAAGGGGAATTGGGAAGGGGATTGTGTAAGTGTATTTCAGAAATGCATTTGGTAACTTGAGGTTGCAACAGGAATTTGGAAATGGAATTTAGAAGTGGAATCTGGAACTGAAAGTTGGAAGTGGTATTTGTCAGTCGAATTTATAATTGGAATTTGGAAGTGGATTTTTTGAAGGAGAATTTGTAATTTGAATTTAGAACTGGAATTTGGAAGTGGAGTTTGGCAGTGGAATTTAGAATTGGAATTTCAAACAGGAATTTGGAAGTGTAGTTTAAAATTCGAATTTACAACTGGAATTTGGAAGTGGAATTAGGATGTGGAATTTAAAACTGGAATTTGGAAGTGGAATTTGGAACTGGAACTTGGAAGTGGATTTTTGAAACAGAGATTGAAATTTGAATGTGGAACTGGAATTTGGAAGTGCTATTTGGAACTGAAATTTAGACTTGCAATTTGTTACGTGAATTTGGAAGTGCATTTTTGAAGTGGAATTTGGAATTGGAATTTGGAATTGGAATTTAGAATTGATATTTAGAATAGGAATTTGGAATGGGAATTTAGAAGTAGAATTTGGAAGTGGAATTTGGAAGTGGATTGCAGAATTGGAATTTGGAACTGGAATTTGGAAGTGGAATTTAGAACTGGAATTTGGAACTGGAATTTGGAAGTGGAATTGGGAATTGGAATTTGGAAGTAGATTTTTGAAACAGAGTTTGGAATTTGATTTTAGACCTGAAATTTGGAAGTGGTATTTGGAATTGGAATTTAGGATTGTCATTTGTTACCTGATTTTCTAAGTGGACTTTAGAACTGGACGTTAAAACAGGAATTTTGGAGCACAATTTGGTATTGGAATTTAAAACACAAATTGACAAGGGCACTTAGAAAGCAGAATTTTATTAAAAAGGGGCAATTTGAATCTGGAATCAAAATTTCAGGATGCAGTTGAAGTGCGACATGTGGAAGAGAATTACAGTATCAGAAATTGGTAAAGGAAATCAGAAGGGGAATTGGGAAGGGGATTGTGTAAGTGTATTTCAGAAATGCATTTGGTAACTTGAGCTTGGACCTGGAATTTGGAAATGGAATTTAGAAGTGGAATTTGGAACTGAAAGTTGGAAGTGGTATTTGTCAGTCGAATTTGTAATTGGAATTTGGAAGTGGATTTTTTGAAGGAGAATTTGTAATTTGAATTTAGAACTGGAATTTGGAAGTGGAGTTTGGAAGTGGAATTTAGAATTGGAATTTCAAACAGGAATTTGGAAGTGTAGTTTAAAATTCGAATTTAGAACTGGAATTTGGAAGTGGAATCAGGAAGTGGAATTTAAAACTGGAATTTGGAAGTGGAATTTGGAACTGGAAGTTGGAAGTTTATTTTTGAATCAGAGATTGAGATTTGAATGTAGAACTGGAATTTGTAACTGGAATTTGGAAGTGGAATTTGGAATTGAAATTTGGAAGTAGATTTTTGAAGCAGAGTTTGGAATTTGATTTTAGACCTGAAATTTGGAAGTGGTATTTGGAATTGGAATTTAGGATTGTCATTTGTTACCTGAATTTGTAAGTGAAATTTAGAACTGGACCTTAAAACTGGAATTTTGAATCGGAATTTGGTATTGGAGTGTGAAGCACAAATTGACAAGGGCACTTAGAAAGCAGAATTTTATTCAAAAGGGGCCATTTGAACCTGGAATCAAAATTTCAGGATGCTGGTGAAGTGCGACATGTGGAAGAGAATTACAGTATCAGAACTTGGTAAAGGAAATCAGAAGGGGAATTGGGAAGGGGATTGTGTAAGTGTATTTCAGAAATGCATTTGGTAACTTGAGGTTGCAGCAGGAATTTGAAAATGGAATTTAGAAGTAGAATTTGGAATTGGAATTTGGAATTGGAATTTAGAATTTAAATTTAGAATAGGAATTTGGAATGGGAATTTAGAAGTGGAATTTGGAAGTGGAATTTGGAAGTGGATTGCAGAATTGGAACTTGGAACTGGAATTTGGGAGTGGAATTTAGAACTGGAATTTGGAATTGGAATTTGGAAGTGGAATTGGGAATTGAAATTTGGAAGTAGATTTTTGAAGCAGAGTTTGGAATTTGATTTTAGACCTGAAATTTGGAACTGGTATTTGGAATTGGAATTTAGGATTGTCATTTGTTACCTGAATTTGTAAGTGAAATTTAGAACTGGATCTTAAAACTGGAATTTTGAAGCGGCATTTGGTATTGGAGTGTGAAACACAAATTGACAAGGGCACTTAGAAAGCAGAATTTTATTAAAAAGGGGCAATTTGAACCTGGAATCAAAATTTCAGGATGCAGGTGAAGTGCGACATGTGGAAGAGAATTACAGTATCAGAAATTGGTAAAGAAAATCAGAAGGGGAATTGGGAAGGGGATTGTGTAAGTGTATTTCAGAAATGCATTTGGTAACTTGAGCTTGGACCTGGAATTTGGAAATGGAATTTAGAAGTGGAATCTGGAACTGAAAGTTGGAAGTGGTATTTGTCAGTCGAATTTATAATTGGAATTTGGAAGTGGATTTTTTGAAGGAGAATTTGTAATTTGAATTTAGAACTGGAATTTGGAAGTGGAGTTTGGCAGTGGAATTTAGAATTGGAATTTCAAACAGGAATTTGGAAGTGTAGTTTAAAATTCGAATTTACAACTGGAATTTGGAAGTGGAATTAGGAAGTGGAATTTAAAACTGGAATTTGGAAGTGGAATTTGGAACTGGAACTTGGAAGTGGATTTTTGAAGCAGAGATTGAAATTTGAATGTGGAAGTGGAATTTGGAAGTGCTATTTGGAACTGAAATTTAGACTTGCAATTTGTTACGTGAATTTGGAAGTGCATTTTTGAAGTGGAATTTGGAATTGGAATTTGGAATTGTAATTTAGAATTGATATTTAGAATAGGAATTTGGAATGGGAATTTAGAAGTGGAATTTGGAAGTGGAATTTGGAAGTGGATTGCAGAATTGGAATTTGGAACTGGAATTTGGAAGTGGAATTTAGAACTGGAATTTGGAACTGGAATTTGGAAGTGGAATTGGGAATTGGAATTTGGAAGTAGATTTTTGAAACAGAGTTTGGAATTTGATTTTAGACCTGAAATTTGGAAGTGGTATTTGGAATTGGAATTTAGGATTGTCATTTGTTACCTGATTTTCTAAGTGGACTTTAGAACTGGACGTTAAAACAGGAATTTTGGAGCACAATTTGGTATTGGAATTTAAAACACAACTTGACAAGGGCACTTAGAAAGCAGAATTTTAGTAAAAAGGGGCAATTTGAATCTGGAATCAAAATTTCAGGATGCAGTTGAAGTGCGACATGTGGAAGAGAATTACAGTATCAGAAATTGGTAAAGGAAATCAGAAGGGGAATTGGGAAGGGGATTGTGTAAGTGTATTTCAGAAATGCATTTGGTAACTTGAGGTTGCAACAGGAATTTGGAAATGGAATTTAGAAGTGGAATCTGGAACTGAAAGTTGGAAGTGGTATTTGTCAGTCGAATTTATAATTGGAATTTGGAAGTGGATTTTTTGAAGGAGAATTTGTAATTTGAATTTAGAACTGGAATTTGGAAGTGGAGTTTGGCAGTGGAATTTAGAATTGGAATTTCAAACAGGAATTTGGAAGTGTAGTTTAAAATTCGAATTTACAACTGGAATTTGGAAGTGGAATTAGGATGTGGAATTTAAAACTGGAATTTGGAAGTGGAATTTGGAACTGGAACTTGGAAGTGGATTTTTGAAACAGAGATTGAAATTTGAATGTGGAACTGGAATTTGGAAGTGCTATTTGGAACTGAAATTTAGACTTGCAATTTGTTACGTGAATTTGGAATTGCATTTTTGAAGTGGAATTTGGAATTGGAATTTGGAATTGGAATTTAGAATTGATATTTAGAATAGGAATTTGGAATGGGAATTTAGAAGTAGAATTTGGAAGTGGAATTTGGAAGTGGATTGCAGAATTGGAATTTGGAACTGGAATTTGGAAGTGGAATTTAGAACTGGAATTTGGAACTGGAATTTGGAAGTGGAATTGGGAATTGGAATTTGGAAGTAGATTTTTGAAACAGAGTTTGGAATTTGATTTTAGACCTGAAATTTGGAAGTGGTATTTGGAATTGGAATTTAGGATTGTCATTTGTTACCTGATTTTCTAAGTGGACTTTAGAACTGGACGTTAAAACAGGAATTTTGGAGCACAATTTGGTATTGGAATTTAAAACACAAATTGACAAGGGCACTTAGAAAGCAGAATTTTATTAAAAAGGGGCAATTTGAATCTGGAATCAAAATTTCAGGATGCAGTTGAAGTGCGACATGTGGAAGAGAATTACAGTATCAGAAATTGGTAAAGGAAATCAGAAGGGGAATTGGGAAGGGGATTGTGTAAGTGTATTTCAGAAATGCATTTGGTAACTTGAGCTTGGACCTGGAATTTGGAAATGGAATTTAGAAGTGGAATTTGGAACTGAAAGTTGGAAGTGGTATTTGTCAGTCGAATTTGTAATTGGAATTTGGAAGTGGATTTTTTGAAGGAGAATTTGTAATTTGAATTTAGAACTGGAATTTGGAAGTGGAGTTTGGAAGTGGAATTTAGAATTGGAATTTCAAACAGGAATTTGGAAGTGTAGTTTAAAATTCGAATTTAGAACTGGAATTTGGAAGTGGAATCAGGAAGTGGAATTTAAAACTGGAATTTGGAAGTGGAATTTGGAACTGGAAGTTGGAAGTTTATTTTTGAATCAGAGATTGAGATTTGAATGTAGAACTGGAATTTGTAACTGGAATTTGGAAGTGGAATTTGGAATTGAAATTTGGAAGTAGATTTTTGAAGCAGAGTTTGGAATTTGATTTTAGACCTGAAATTTGGAAGTGGTATTTGGAATTGGAATTTAGGATTGTCATTTGTTACCTGAATTTGTAAGTGAAATTTAGAACTGGACCTTAAAACTGGAATTTTGAATCGGAATTTGGTATTGGAGTGTGAAGCACAAATTGACAAGGGCACTTAGAAAGCAGAATTTTATTCAAAAGGGGCCATTTGAACCTGGAATCAAAATGTCAGGATGCTGGTGAAGTGCGACATGTGGAAGAGAATTACAGTATCAGAACTTGGTAAAGGAAATCAGAAGGGGAATTGGGAAGGGGATTGTGTAAGTGTATTTCAGAAATGCATTTGGTAACTTGAGGTTGCAGCAGGAATTTGAAAATGGAATTTAGAAGTAGAATTTGGAATTGGAATTTGGAATTGGAATTTAGAATTTAAATTTAGAATAGGAATTTGGAATGGGAATTTAGAAGTGGAATTTGGAAGTGGAATTTGGAAGTGGATTGCAGAATTGGAACTTGGAACTGGAATTTGGGAGTGGAATTTAGAACTGGAATTTGGAATTGGAATTTGGAAGTGGAATTGGGAATTGAAATTTGGAAGTAGATTTTTGAAGCAGAGTTTGGAATTTGATTTTAGACCTGAAATTTGGAACTGGTATTTGGAATTGGAATTTAGGATTGTCATTTGTTACCTGAATTTGTAAGTGAAATTTAGAACTGGACCTTAAAACTGGAATTTTGAAGCGGCATTTGGTATTGGAGTGTGAAACACAAATTGACAAGGGCACTTAGAAAGCAGAGTTTTATTAAAAAGGGGCAATTTGAACCTGGAATCAAAATTTCAGGATGCAGGTGAAGTGCGACATGTGGAAGAGAATTACAGTATCAGAAATTGGTAAAGAAAATCAGAAGGGGAATTGGGAAGGGGATTGTGTAAGTGTATTTCAGAAATGCATTTGGTAACTTGAGCTTGGACCTGGAATTTGGAAATGGAATTTAGAAGTGGAATCTGGAACTGAAAGTTGGTAGTGGTATTTGTCAGTCGAATTTATAATTGGAATTTGGAAGTGGATTTTTTGAAGGAGAATTTGTAATTTGAATTTAGAACTGGAATTTGGAAGTGGAGTTTGGCAGTGGAATTTAGAATTGGAATTTCAAACAGGAATTTGGAAGTGTAGTTTAAAATTCGAATTTACAACTGGAATTTGGAAGTGGAATTAGGAAGTGGAATTTAAAACTGGAATTTGGAAGTGGAATTTGGAACTGGAACTTGGAAGTGGATTTTTGAAGCAGAGATTGAAATTTGAATGTGGAAGTGGAATTTGGAAGTGCTATTTGGAACTGAAATTTAGACTTGCAATTTGTTACGTGAATTTGGAAGTGCATTTTTGAAGTGGAATTTGGAATTGGAATTTGGAATTGTAATTTAGAATTGATATTTAGAATAGGAATTTGGAATGGGAATTTAGAAGTGGAATTTGGAAGTGGAATTTGGAAGTGGATTGCAGAATTGGAATTTGGAACTGGAATTTGGAAGTGGAATTTAGAACTGGAATTTGGAACTGGAATTTGGAAGTGGAATTGGGAATTGGAATTTGGAAGTAGATTTTTGAAACAGAGTTTGGAATTTGATTTTAGACCTGAAATTTGGAAGTGGTATTTGGAATTGGAATTTAGGATTGTCATTTGTTACCTGATTTTCTAAGTGGACTTTAGAACTGGACGTTAAAACAGGAATTTTGGAGCACAATTTGGTATTGGAATTTAAAACACAACTTGACAAGGGCACTTAGAAAGCAGAATTTTAGTAAAAAGGGGCAATTTGAATCTGGAATCAAAATTTCAGGATGCAGTTGAAGTGCGACATGTGGAAGAGAATTACAGTATCAGAAATTGGTAAAGGAAATCAGAAGGGGAATTGGGAAGGGGATTGTGTAAGTGTATTTCAGAAATGCATTTGGTAACTTGAGCTTGGACCTGTAATTTGGAAATGGAATTTAGAAGTGGAATTTGGAACTGAAAGTTGGAAGTGGTATTTGTCAGTGGAATTTGTAATTGGAATTTGGAAGTGGATTTTTTGGAGGAGAATTTGTAATTTGAATTTAGAACTGGAATTTGGAAGTGGAGTTTGGCAGTGGAATTTAGAATTGGAATTTCAAACTGGAATTTGGAAGTGTAGTTTAAAATTCGAATTTAGAACTGGAATTTGGAAGTGGAATCAGGAAGTGGAATTTAAAACTGGAATTTGGTAGTGGAATTTGGAATTGGAAGTTGGAAGTGGATTTTTGAATCAGAGATTGAGATTTGAATGTAGAACTGGAATTTGGAACTGGAATTTGGAAGTGGAATTTGGAATTGAAATTTGGAAGTAGATTTTTGAAGCAGAGTTTGGAATTTGATTTTAGACCTGAAATTTGGAAGTGGTATTTGGAATTGGAATTTAGGATTGTCATTTGTTACCTGAATTTGTAAGTGAAATTTAGAACTGGATCTTAAAACTGGAATTTTGAAGCGGCATTTGGTATTGGAGTGTGAAACACAAATTGACAAGGGAACTTAGAAAGCAGAATTTTATTAAAAAGGGGCAATTTGAACCTGGAATCAAAATTTCAGGATGCAGGTGAAGTGCGACATGTGGAAGAGAATTACAGTATGAGAAATTGGTAAAGGAAATCAGAAGGGGAATTGGGAAGGGGATTGTGTAAGTGTATTTCAGAAATGCATTTGGTAACTTGAGCTTGGACCTGGAATTTGGAAATGGAATTTAGAAGTGGAATTTGGAACTGGAAGTTGGAAGTGGATTTTTGAATCAGAGATTGAGATTTGAATGTAGAACTGGAATTTGGAAGTGCTATTTGGAACTGAAATTTAGAATTGCAATTTGTTACCTGAATTTGGAAGTGCATTTTTGAAGTGGAATTTGGAATTGGAATTTGGAATTGGAATTTAGAATTGAAATTTAGAATTGGAATTGGAATTTAGAAGTGGAATTTGGAAGTGGAATTTGGAAGTGGATTGTAGAATTGGAACTTGGAACTGGAATTTGGAAGTGGAATTTAGAACTGGAATTTGGAACTGGAATTTGGAAGTGGAATTTGGAATTGAAATTTGGAAATAGATGTTTGAAGCAGAGTTTGGAATTTGATTTTATACCTGAAATTTGGAAGTGGTATTTGGAATTGGAATTTAGAACTGTCATTTGTTACCTGAATTTGTAAGTGAAATTTAGAACTGGATCTTAAAACTGGAATTTTGAAGCGGCATTTGGTATTGGAGTGTGAAACACAAATTGACAAGGGTACTTAGAAAGCAGAATTTTATTAAAAAGGGGCAATTTGAACCTGGAATCAAAATTTCAGGATGCAGGTGAAGTGCGACATGTGGAAGAGAATTACAGTATGAGAAATTGGTAAAGGAAATCAGAAGGCGAATTGGGACGGGGATTGTGTAAGTGTATTTCAGAAATGCATTTGGTAACTTGAGGTTCCAGCAGGAATTTGAAAATGGAATTTAGAAGTGGAATTTGGAATTGGAATTTGGAATTGGAATTTAGAATTGAAATTTAGAATAGGAATTTGGAATGGGAATTTAGAAGTGGAATTTGGAAGTGGAATTTGGAAGTGGATTGCAGAATTGGAACTTGGAACTGGAATTTGGAAGTGGAATTTAGAACTGGAATTTGGAACTGGAATTTGGAAGTGGAATTGGGAATTGAAATTTGGAAGTAGATTTTTGAAGCAGAGTTTGGAATTTGATTTTAGACCTGAAATTTGGAAGTGGTATTTGGAATTGGAATTTAGGATTGTCATTTGTTACCTGAATTTGTAAGTGAAATTTAGAACTGGACCTTAAAACTGGAATTTTGAAGCGGCATTTGGTATTGGAGTGTGAAACACAAATTGACAAGGGCACTTAGAAAGCAGAGTTTTATTAAAAAGGGGCAATTTGAACCTGGAATCAAAATTTCAGGATGCAGGTGAAGTGCGACATGTGGAAGAGAATTACAGTATCAGAAATTGGTAAAGAAAATCAGAAGGGGAATTGGGAAGGGGATTGTGTAAGTGTATTTCAGAAATGCATTTGGTAACTTGAGCTTGGACCTGGAATTTGGAAATGGAATTTAGAAGTGGAATCTGGAACTGAAAGTTGGTAGTGGTATTTGTCAGTCGAATTTATAATTGGAATTTGGAAGTGGATTTTTTGAAGGAGAATTTGTAATTTGAATTTAGAACTGGAATTTGGAAGTGGAGTTTGGCAGTGGAATTTAGAATTGGAATTTCAAACAGGAATTTGGAAGTGTAGTTTAAAATTCGAATTTACAACTGGAATTTGGAAGTGGAATTAGGAAGTGGAATTTAAAACTGGAATTTGGAAGTGGAATTTGGAACTGGAACTTGGAAGTGGATTTTTAAAGCAGAGATTGAAATTTGAATGTGGAACTGGAATTTGGAAGTGCTATTTGGAACTGAAATTTAGACTTGCAATTTGTTACGTGAATTTGGAAGTGCATTTTTGAAGTGGAATTTGGAATTGGAATTTGGAATTGGAATTTAGAATTGATATTTAGAATAGGAATTTGGAATGGGAATTTAGAAGTGGAATTTGGAAGTGGAATTTGGAAGTGGATTGCAGAATTGGAATTTGGAACTGGAATTTGGAAGTGGAATTTAGAACTGGAATTTGGAACTGGAATTTGGAAGTGGAATTGGGAATTGGAATTTGGAAGTAGATTTTTGAAACAGAGTTTGGAATTTGATTTTAGACCTGAAATTTGGAAGTGGTATTTGGAATTGGAATTTAGGATTGTCATTTGTTACCTGAATTTGTAAGTGAAATTTAGAACTGGACATTAAAACTGGAATTTTGAAGCGGCATTTGGTATTGGAGTGTGAAACACAAATTGACAAGGGCACTTAGAAAGCAGAATTTTATTAAAAAGGGGCAATTTGAACCTGGAATCAAAATTTCAGGATGCAGGTGAAGTGCGACATGTGGAAGAGAATTACAGTATGAGAAATTGGTAAAGGAAATCAGAAGGGGAATTGGGAAGGGGATTGTGTAAGTGTATTTCGAAATGCATTTGGTAACTTCAGGTTGCAGCAGGAATTTGAAAATGGAATTTAGAAGTGGAATTTGGAATTGGAATTTGGAATTGGAATTTAGAATTGAAATTTAGAATAGGAATTTGGAATGGGAATTTAGAAGTGGAATTTGGAAGTGGAATTTGGAATTGGATTGCAGAATTGGAACTTGGAACTGGAATTTGGAAGTGGAATTTAGAACTGGAATTTGGAACTGGAATTTGGAAGTGGAATTGGGAATTGAAATTTGGAAGTAGATTTTTGAAGCAGAGTTTGGAATTTGATTTTAGACCTGAAATTTGGAAGTGGTATTTGGAATTGGAATTTAGGATTGTCATTTGTTACCTGAATTTGTAAGTGAAATTTAGAACTGGACCTTAAAACTGGAATTTTGAAGCGGCATTTGGTATTGGAGTGTGAAACACAAATTGACAAGGGCACTTAGAAAGCAGAATTTTATTAAAAAGGGGCAATTTGAACCTGGAATCAAAATTTCAGGATGCAGGTGAAGTGCGACATGTGGAAGAGAATTACAGTATGAGAAATTGGTAAAGGAAATCAGAAGGGGAATTGGGAAGGGGATTGTGTAAGTGTATTTCAGAAATGCATTTGGTAACTTGAGGTTGCAGCAGGAATTTGAAAATGGAATTTAGAAGTGGAATTTGGAATTGGAATTTGGAATTGGAATTTAGAATTGAAATTTAGAATAGGAATTTGGAATGGGAATTTAGAAGTGGAATTTGGAAGTGGAATTTGGAAGTGGATTGCAGAATTGGAACTTGGAACTGGAATTTGGAAGTGGAATTTAGAACTGGAATTTGGAACTGGAATTTGGAAGTGGAATTGGGAATTGAAATTTGGAAGTAGATTTTTGAAGCAGAGTTTGGAATTTGATTTTAGACCTGAAATTTGGAAGTGGTATTTGGAATTGGAATTTAGGATTGTCATTTGTTACCTGAATTTGTAAGTGAAATTTAGAACTGGACCTTAAAACTGGAATTTTGAAGCGGCATTTGGTATTGGAGTGTGAAACACAAATTGACAAGGGCACTTAGAAAGCAGAGTTTTATTAAAAAGGGGCAATTTGAACCTGGAATCAAAATTTCAGGATGCAGGTGAAGTGCGACATGTGGAAGAGAATTACAGTATCAGAAATTGGTAAAGAAAATCAGAAGGGGAATTGGGAAGGGAATTGTGTAAGTGTATTTCAGAAATGCATTTGGTAACTTGAGCTTGGACCTGGAATTTGGAAATGGAATTTACAAGTGGAATCTGGAACTGAAAGTTGGAAGTGGTATTTGTCAGTCGAATTTATAATTGGAATTTGGAAGTGGATTTTTTGAAGGAGAATTTGTAATTTGAATTTAGAACTGGAATTTGGAAGTGGAGTTTGGCAGTGGAATTTAGAATTGGAATTTCAAACTGGAATTTGGAAGTGTAGTTTAAAATTCGAATTTAGAACTGGAATTTGGAAGTGGAATTACGAAGTGGAATTTAAAACTGGAATTTGGAAGTGGAATTTGGAACTGGAACTTGGAAGTGGATTTTTAAAGCAGAGATTGAAATTTGAATGTGGAACTGGAATTTGGAAGTGCTATTTGGAACTGAAATTTAGACTTGCAATTTGTTACGTGAATTTGGAAGTGCATTTTTGAAGTGGAATTTGGAATTGGAATTTGGAATTGGAATTTAGAATTGATATTTAGAATAGGAATTTGGAATTGGAATTTGGAAGTGGAATTTGGAAGTGGAATTTGGAAGTGGATTGCAGAATTGGAATTTGGAACTGGAATTTGGAAGTGGAATTTAGAACTGGAATTTGGAACTGGAATTTGGAAGTGGAATTGGGAATTGGAATTTGGAAGTAGATTTTTGAAACAGAGTTTGGAATTTGATTTTAGACCTGAAATTTGGAAGTGGCATTTGGAATTGGAATTTAGGATTGTCATTTGTTACCTGATTTTCTAAGTGGACTTTAGAACTGGACGTTAAAACTGGAATTTTGGAGCACAATTTGGTATTGGAATTTAAAACACATCTTGACAAGGGCACTTAGAAAGCAGAATTTTATTAAAAAGGGGCAATTTGAATCTGGAATCAAAATTTCAGGATGCAGTTGAAGTGCGACATGTGGAAGAGAATTACAGTATCAGAAATTGGTAAAGGAAATCAGAAGGGGAATTGGGAAGGGGATTGTGTAAGTGTATTTCAGAAATGCATTTGGTAACTTGAGCTTGGACCTGTAATTTGGAAATGGAATTTAGAAGTGGAATTTGGAACTGAAAGTTGGAAGTGGTATTTGTCAGTGGAATTTGTAATTGGAATTTGGAAGTGGATTTTTTGGAGGAGAATTTGTAATTTGAATTTAGAACTGGAATTTGGAAGTGGAGTTTGGCAGTGGAATTTAGAATTGGAATTTCAAACTGGAATTTGGAAGTGTAGTTTAAAATTCGAATTTAGAACTGGAATTTGGAAGTGGAATCAGGAAGTGGAATTTAAAACTGGAATTTGGAAGTGGAATTTGGAACTGGAAGTTGGAAGTGGATTTTTGAATCAGAGATTGAGATTTGAATGTAGAACTGGAATTTGGAACTGGAATTTGGAAGTGGAATTTGGAATTGAAATTTGGAAGTAGATGTTTGAAGCAGAGTTTGGAATTTGATTTTAGACCTGAAATTTGGAAGTGGTATTTGGAATTGGAATTTAGGATTGTCATTTGTTACCTGAATTTGTAAGTGAAATTTAGAACTGGATCTTAAAACTGGAATTTTGAAGCGGCATTTGGTATTGGAGTGTGAAACACAAATTGACAAGGGCACTTAGAAAGCAGAATTTTATTAAAAAGGGGCAATTTGAACCTGGAATCAAAATTTCAGGATGCAGGTGAAGTGCGACATGTGGAAGAGAATTACAGTATGAGAAATTGGTAAAGGAAATCAGAAGGGGAATTGGGAAGGGGATTGTGTAAGTGTATTTCAGAAATGCATTTGGTAACTTGAGCTTGGACCTGGAATTTGGAAATGGAATTTAGAAGTGGAATTTGGAACTGGAAGTTGGAAGTGGATTTTTGAATCAGAGATTGAGATTTGAATGTAGAACTGGAATTTGGAAGTGCTATTTGGAACTGAAATTTAGAATTGCAATTTGTTACCTGAATTTGGAGGTGCATTTTTGAAGTGGAATTTGGAATTGGAATTTGGAATTGGAATTTAGAATTGAAATTTAGAATTGGAATTGGAATGTCGAAGTGGAATTTGGAAGTGGAATTTGGAAGTGGATTGTAGAATTGTAACTTGGAACTGGAATTTGGAAGTGGAATTTAGAACTGGAATTTGGAACTGGAATTTGGAAGTGGAATTTGGAATTGAAATTTGGAAATAGATGTTTGAAGCAGAGTTTGGAATTTGATTTTATACCTGAAATTTGGAAGTGGTATTTGAAATTGGAATTTAGAACTGTCATTTGTTACCTGAATTTGTAAGTGAAATTTAGAACTGGATCTTAAAACTGGAATTTTGAAGCGGCATTTGGTATTGGAGTGTGAAACACAAATTGACAAGGGTACTTAGAAAGCAGAATTTTATTAAAAAGGGGCAATTTGAACCTGGAATCAAAATTTCAGGATGCAGGTGAAGTGCGACATGTGGAAGAGAATTACAGTATGAGAAATTGGTAAAGGAAATCAGAAGGGGAATTGGGAAGGGGATTGTGTAAGTGTATTTCAGAAATGCATTTGGTAACTTGAGCTTGGACCTGGAATTTGGAAATGGAATTTAGAAGTGGAATTTGGAACTGGAAGTTGGAAGTGGATTTTTGAATCAGAGATTGAGATTTGAATGTAGAACTGGAATTTGGAAGTGCTATTTGGAACTGAAATTTAGAATTGCAATTTCTTACCTGAATTTGGAAGTGCATTTTTGAAGTGGAATTTGGAATTGGAATTTGGAATTGGAATTTAGAATTGAAATTTAGAATTGGAATTGGAATGTCGAAGTGGAATTTGGAAGTGGAATTTGGAAGTGGATTGTAGAATTGGAACTTGGAACTGGAATTTGGAAGTGGAATTTAGAACTGGAATTTGGAACTGGAATTTGGAGGTGGAATTTGGAATTGGAATTTGAAACACAAATTGAAGAGGGCACTTAGAAAGCAGACTTTTCTTAATAAGGTGTAATTTGAATGTGGAATCATAATTTTAGGATGCAATTGAAGTGCGACATGCGGAAGAGACTTATAGTATAAGAAACTGGAAAAGGAAAGTAGTAGGGGAATTGGGAACGGGATTGTGTAAGTGTATTTCTGAAATGCATTTGGTAATTGCAGCTTGGAATTGGAATTTGGAAATGGACTTTAAAAGTGGAATTTGATACTGAAATTTGCAAAGGAAATATAGATTTGAAATTTGGAAATGGAATTAGGAAGTGGAAATTGTAATTGGAATTTGAAAGTGCATTTTTTTGAAGGAGAATTTGGAATTTGAATTTAGAACTGGAATTTGGAAGTGGAATTTGAATGTGGAATTTGGAAGTGGACATTAGAAGTGGATTTTTGAAACAGAAATTGGAATTGGAATTTCGAACTGTAGTATGGAAGTGGAATTTGGAAATGGAATTTAGAATTGGAATTTGGAAGTGGAATGCATAATTGGAATTTGGAAGTGGAATTTGGAACTGGAATTTGGCAATGGTATTTGGAATTGGAATTTGAAGCACAAATTTAAAAGGGTACTTACAAAGCAGACTTTTCTTAATAAGGTGTAATTTGAATCTGGAATCATAATTTCAGGATGCAATTGAAGAGCGACATGTGGAAGAGAATTATGGTCTCAGACAGTGGAAAAGGATATCAGAAGGGGAATTGGGAACGTGATTGTGGAAGTCAATTTCAGAATTTCATTTGGCAATTGGAGGTTGGACCTGGAATTTGGAATTGGAATTTAGAACTGGAATATGGAAGTGGAATTTGGAAGTGGATTGCAGAATTGGAATTTGGAACAGTTATTTGGAAGTGGAATTTGAAACACAAATTGAAGAGGGCACTTAGAAAGCAGACGTTTATTAACAAGGTGTAATTTGAATCTGGAATCATAATTTCAGGATGCAATTAAAGAGCGACACGTGGAAGAGAATTATGGTATCAGACAGTGGAAAAGGATATCAGAAGGGGAATTGGGAACGTGATTGTGGAAATGAATTTCAGAATTGCGTTTGGCAATTGGAGGTTGGACCTGGAATTTGGAATTGGAATTTAGAACTGGAATATGGAAGTGGACTTTGGAAGTGGAATTTAGAATTGGAATTTAGAACGGGAATTTGTATTTGAAATTTAGAATTGGTATTTACAAGTGGAATTTGGAAGTGGAATTTGGAACTGGAATTTGGAAGTGGAATTTAGAATTGGAACGTGGGAATGGATTTTTGAAGCGGAGTTTTAAATTTGTATGTAGAACTGGAATTTGGAAATGGTATTTGGATTTATAATTTAGAATAGTAATTTGTTAGCTGAATTTGGAAGTGGAATTTAGACCTGGAATTTAAAAGAGGAAATTTTGAAGTTGAATTTGGAATTGGAATTTGAAACACAAATTTACCAGGATACTTAGAAAGCAGAATTTTATTAAAAAGGGGAAATTTGAATCTGGAATCAAAATTTCAGGATGCAGTTCAAGTGCGACCTGTGGAAGAGAATTATTGTATAAGAAATTGGATAAGGAAATCAGAATGGTAATTGGGAACGCGATGCTCGAAGTAAATTTGAGAAGTATATTGGGTAATTTGAGGTTGGAACTGAAATTTGGAATTGGAATTTTGAAGTGTAATTTGGAAGTGGATTTTTTTGAAGGAGAATTTGGAATTTGAATTTACAAGTGGAATTTGGAAGTGGAATGTGTAATTGGAATTTGGAAGTGCATTTTTGAAGTGGAATTTGGAATTGGAATTTAGAATTGAAAGTTAGAATTGGAATTTAGAATTGGAATTTAGAACTGGAATTTGGAAGTGGAATTTAGAACTGGAATTTGGAACTATAATTTGGGAGTGGAATTTGGAATTGGAATTTGGAAGTGGAATTTGGAAGTGGATTGTAGAATTGGAACTTGGAACTGGAATTTGGAAGTGGAATTTAGAACTGGAATTTGGAACTGGAATTTGGAAGTGGAATTTGGAATTGGAATTTGAAACACAAATTGAAGAGGGCACTTAGAAAGCAGACTTTTCTTAATAAGGTGTAATTTGAATGTGGAATCATAATTTTAGGATGCAATTGAAGTGCGACATGCGGAAGAGACTTATAGTATAAGAAACTGGAAAAGGAAAGTAGTAGGGGAATTGGGAACGGGATTGTGTAAGTGTATTTCTGAAATGCATTTGGTAATTGCAGCTTGGAATTGGAATTTGGAAATGGACTTTAAAAGTGGAATTTGATACTGAAATTTGCAAAGGAAATATAGATTTGAAATTTGGAAATGGAATTAGGAAGTGGAAATTGTAATTGGAATTTGAAAGTGCATTTTTTTGAAGGAGAATTTGGAATTTGAATTTAGAACTGGAATTTGGAACTGGAATTTGGAAGTGGAATTTGGAATTGGAATTTGAAACACAAATTGAAGAGGGCACTTAGAAAGCAGACTTTTCTTAATAAGGTGTAATTTGAATGTGGAATCATAATTTTAGGATGCAATTGAAGTGCGACATGCGGAAGAGACTTATAGTATAAGAAACTGGAAAAGGAAAGTAGTAGGGGAATTGGGAACGGGATTGTGTAAGTGTATTTCTGAAATGCATTTGGTAATTGCAGCTTGGAATTGGAATTTGGAAATGGACTTTAAAAGTGGAATTTGATACTGAAATTTGCAAAGGAAATATAGATTTGAAATTTGGAAATGGAATTAGGAAGTGGAAATTGTAATTGGAATTTGAAAGTGCATTTTTTTGAAGGAGAATTTGGAATTTGAATTTAGAACTGGAATTTGGAACTGGAATTTGGAAGTGGAATTTGGAATTGGAATTTGAAACACAAATTGAAGAGGGCACTTAGAAAGCAGACTTTTCTTAATAAGGTGTAATTTGAATGTGGAATCATAATTTTAGGATGCAATTGAAGTGCGACATGCGGAAGAGACTTATAGTATAAGAAACTGGAAAAGGAAAGTAGTAGGGGAATTGGGAACGGGATTGTGTAAGTGTATTTCTGAAATGCATTTGGTAATTGCAGCTTGGAATTGGAATTTGGAAATGGACTTTAAAAGTGGAATTTGATACTGAAATTTGCAAAGGAAATATAGATTTGAAATTTGGAAATGGAATTAGGAAGTGGAAATTGTAATTGGAATTTGAAAGTGCATTTTTTTGAAGGAGAATTTGGAATTTGAATTTAGAACTGGAATTTGGAACTGGAATTTGGAAGTGGAATTTGGAATTGGAATTTGAAACACAAATTGAAGAGGGCACTTAGAAAGCAGACTTTTCTTAATAAGGTGTAATTTGAATGTGGAATCATAATTTTAGGATGCAATTGAAGTGCGACATGCGGAAGAGACTTATAGTATAAGAAACTGGAAAAGGAAAGTAGTAGGGGAATTGGGAACGGGATTGTGTAAGTGTATTTCTGAAATGCATTTGGTAATTGCAGCTTGGAATTGGAATTTGGAAATGGACTTTAAAAGTGGAATTTGATACTGAAATTTGCAAAGGAAATATAGATTTGAAATTTGGAAATGGAATTAGGAAGTGGAAATTGTAATTGGAATTTGAAAGTGCATTTTTTTGAAGGAGAATTTGGAATTTGAATTTAGAACTGGAATTTGGAACTGGAATTTGGAAGTGGAATTTGGAATTGGAATTTGAAACACAAATTGAAGAGGGCACTTAGAAAGCAGACTTTTCTTAATAAGGTGTAATTTGAATGTGGAATCATAATTTTAGGATGCAATTGAAGTGCGACATGCGGAAGAGACTTATAGTATAAGAAACTGGAAAAGGAAAGTAGTAGGGGAATTGGGAACGGGATTGTGTAAGTGTATTTCTGAAATGCATTTGGTAATTGCAGCTTGGAATTGGAATTTGGAAATGGACTTTAAAAGTGGAATTTGATACTGAAATTTGCAAAGGAAATATAGATTTGAAATTTGGAAATGGAATTAGGAAGTGGAAATTGTAATTGGAATTTGAAAGTGCATTTTTTTGAAGGAGAATTTGGAATTTGAATTTAGAACTGGAATTTGGAACTGGAATTTGGAAGTGGAATTTGGAATTGGAATTTGAAACACAAATTGAAGAGGGCACTTAGAAAGCAGACTTTTCTTAATAAGGTGTAATTTGAATGTGGAATCATAATTTTAGGATGCAATTGAAGTGCGACATGCGGAAGAGACTTATAGTATAAGAAACTGGAAAAGGAAAGTAGTAGGGGAATTGGGAACGGGATTGTGTAAGTGTATTTCTGAAATGCATTTGGTAATTGCAGCTTGGAATTGGAATTTGGAAATGGACTTTAAAAGTGGAATTTGATACTGAAATTTGCAAAGGAAATATAGATTTGAAATTTGGAAATGGAATTAGGAAGTGGAAATTGTAATTGGAATTTGAAAGTGCATTTTTTTGAAGGAGAATTTGGAATTTGAATTTAGAACTGGAATTTGGAAGTGGAATTTGAATGTGGAATTTGGAAGTGGACATTAGAAGTGGATTTTTGAAACAGAAATTGGAATTGGAATTTCGAACTGTAGTATGGAAGTGGAATTTGGAAATGGAATTTAGAATTGGAATTTGGAAGTGGAATGCATAATTGGAATTTGGAAGTGGAATTTGGAACTGGAATTTGGCAATGGTATTTGGAATTGGAATTTGAAGCACAAATTTAAAAGGGTACTTACAAAGCAGACTTTTCTTAATAAGGTGTAATTTGAATCTGGAATCATAATTTCAGGATGCAATTGAAGAGCGACATGTGGAAGAGAATTATGGTCTCAGACAGTGGAAAAGGATATCAGAAGGGGAATTGGGAACGTGATTGTGGAAGTCAATTTCAGAATTTCATTTGGCAATTGGAGGTTGGACCTGGAATTTGGAATTGGAATTTAGAACTGGAATATGGAAGTGGAATTTGGAAGTGGATTGCAGAATTGGAATTTGGAACAGTTATTTGGAAGTGGAATTTGAAACACAAATTGAAGAGGGCACTTAGAAAGCAGACGTTTATTAACAAGGTGTAATTTGAATCTGGAATCATAATTTCAGGATGCAATTAAAGAGCGACACGTGGAAGAGAATTATGGTATCAGACAGTGGAAAAGGATATCAGAAGGGGAATTGGGAACGTGATTGTGGAAATGAATTTCAGAATTGCGTTTGGCAATTGGAGGTTGGACCTGGAATTTGGAATTGGAATTTAGAACTGGAATATGGAAGTGGACTTTGGAAGTGGAATTTAGAATTGGAATTTAGAACGGGAATTTGTATTTGAAATTTAGAATTGGTATTTACAAGTGGAATTTGGAAGTGGAATTTGGAACTGGAATTTGGAAGTGGAATTTAGAATTGGAACGTGGGAATGGATTTTTGAAGCGGAGTTTTAAATTTGTATGTAGAACTGGAATTTGGAAATGGTATTTGGATTTATAATTTAGAATAGTAATTTGTTAGCTGAATTTGGAAGTGGAATTTAGACCTGGAATTTAAAAGAGGAAATTTTGAAGTTGAATTTGGAATTGGAATTTGAAACACAAATTTACCAGGATACTTAGAAAGCAGAATTTTATTAAAAAGGGGAAATTTGAATCTGGAATCAAAATTTCAGGATGCAGTTCAAGTGCGACCTGTGGAAGAGAATTATTGTATAAGAAATTGGATAAGGAAATCAGAATGGTAATTGGGAACGCGATGCTCGAAGTAAATTTGAGAAGTATATTGGGTAATTTGAGGTTGGAACTGAAATTTGGAATTGGAATTTTGAAGTGTAATTTGGAAGTGGATTTTTTTGAAGGAGAATTTGGAATTTGAATTTACAAGTGGAATTTGGAAGTGGAATGTGTAATTGGAATTTGGAAGTGCATTTTTGAAGTGGAATTTGGAATTGGAATTTAGAATTGAAAGTTAGAATTGGAATTTAGAATTGGAATTTAGAACTGGAATTTGGAAGTGGAATTTAGAACTGGAATTTGGAACTATAATTTGGGAGTGGAATTTGGAATTGGAATTTGGAAGTGGAATTTGGAAGTGGATTGTAGAATTGGAACTTGGAACTGGAATTTGGAAGTGGAATTTAGAACTGGAATTTGGAACTGGAATTTGGAAGTGGAATTTGGAATTGGAATTTGAAACACAAATTGAAGAGGGCACTTAGAAAGCAGACTTTTCTTAATAAGGTGTAATTTGAATGTGGAATCATAATTTTAGGATGCAATTGAAGTGCGACATGCGGAAGAGACTTATAGTATAAGAAACTGGAAAAGGAAAGTAGTAGGGGAATTGGGAACGGGATTGTGTAAGTGTATTTCTGAAATGCATTTGGTAATTGCAGCTTGGAATTGGAATTTGGAAATGGACTTTAAAAGTGGAATTTGATACTGAAATTTGCAAAGGAAATATAGATTTGAAATTTGGAAATGGAATTAGGAAGTGGAAATTGTAATTGGAATTTGAAAGTGCATTTTTTTGAAGGAGAATTTGGAATTTGAATTTAGAACTGGAATTTGGAACTGGAATTTGGAAGTGGAATTTGGAATTGGAATTTGAAACACAAATTGAAGAGGGCACTTAGAAAGCAGACTTTTCTTAATAAGGTGTAATTTGAATGTGGAATCATAATTTTAGGATGCAATTGAAGTGCGACATGCGGAAGAGACTTATAGTATAAGAAACTGGAAAAGGAAAGTAGTAGGGGAATTGGGAACGGGATTGTGTAAGTGTATTTCTGAAATGCATTTGGTAATTGCAGCTTGGAATTGGAATTTGGAAATGGACTTTAAAAGTGGAATTTGATACTGAAATTTGCAAAGGAAATATAGATTTGAAATTTGGAAATGGAATTAGGAAGTGGAAATTGTAATTGGAATTTGAAAGTGCATTTTTTTGAAGGAGAATTTGGAATTTGAATTTAGAACTGGAATTTGGAAGTGGAATTTGAATGTGGAATTTGGAAGTGGACATTAGAAGTGGATTTTTGAAACAGAAATTGGAATTGGAATTTCGAACTGTAGTATGGAAGTGGAATTTGGAAATGGAATTTAGAATTGGAATTTGGAAGTGGAATGCATAATTGGAATTTGGAAGTGGAATTTGGAACTGGAATTTGGCAATGGTATTTGGAATTGGAATTTGAAGCACAAATTTAAAAGGGTACTTACAAAGCAGACTTTTCTTAATAAGGTGTAATTTGAATCTGGAATCATAATTTCAGGATGCAATTGAAGAGCGACATGTGGAAGAGAATTATGGTCTCAGACAGTGGAAAAGGATATCAGAAGGGGAATTGGGAACGTGATTGTGGAAGTCAATTTCAGAATTTCATTTGGCAATTGGAGGTTGGACCTGGAATTTGGAATTGGAATTTAGAACTGGAATATGGAAGTGGAATTTGGAAGTGGATTGCAGAATTGGAATTTGGAACAGTTATTTGGAAGTGGAATTTGAAACACAAATTGAAGAGGGCACTTAGAAAGCAGACGTTTATTAACAAGGTGTAATTTGAATCTGGAATCATAATTTCAGGATGCAATTAAAGAGCGACACGTGGAAGAGAATTATGGTATCAGACAGTGGAAAAGGATATCAGAAGGGGAATTGGGAACGTGATTGTGGAAATGAATTTCAGAATTGCGTTTGGCAATTGGAGGTTGGACCTGGAATTTGGAATTGGAATTTAGAACTGGAATATGGAAGTGGACTTTGGAAGTGGAATTTAGAATTGGAATTTAGAACGGGAATTTGTATTTGAAATTTAGAATTGGTATTTACAAGTGGAATTTGGAAGTGGAATTTGGAACTGGAATTTGGAAGTGGAATTTAGAATTGGAACGTGGGAATGGATTTTTGAAGCGGAGTTTTAAATTTGTATGTAGAACTGGAATTTGGAAATGGTATTTGGATTTATAATTTAGAATAGTAATTTGTTAGCTGAATTTGGAAGTGGAATTTAGACCTGGAATTTAAAAGAGGAAATTTTGAAGTTGAATTTGGAATTGGAATTTGAAACACAAATTTACCAGGATACTTAGAAAGCAGAATTTTATTAAAAAGGGGAAATTTGAATCTGGAATCAAAATTTCAGGATGCAGTTCAAGTGCGACCTGTGGAAGAGAATTATTGTATAAGAAATTGGATAAGGAAATCAGAATGGTAATTGGGAACGCGATGCTCGAAGTAAATTTGAGAAGTATATTGGGAAATTTGAGGTTGGAACTGAAATTTGGAATTGGAATTTTGAAGTGTAATTTGGAAGTGGATTTTTTTGAAGGAGAATTTGGAATTTGAATTTACAAGTGGAATTTGGAAGTGGAATGTGTAATTGGAATTTGGAAGTGCATTTTTGAAGTGGAATTTGGAATTGGAATTTAGAATTGAAAGTTAGAATTGGAATTTAGAATTGGAATTTAGAACTGGAATTTGGAAGTGGAATTTAGAACTGGAATTTGGAACTATAATTTGGGAGTGGAATTTGGAATTGGAATTTGGAAGTGGAATTTGGAAGTGGATTGTAGAATTGGAACTTGGAACTGGAATTTGGAAGTGGAATTTAGAACTGGTATTTGGAACTGGAATTTGGAGGTGGAATTTGGAATTGGAATTTGAAACACAAATTGAAGAGGGCACTTAGAAAGCAGACTTTTCTTAATAAGGTGTAATTTGAATGTGGAATCATAATTTTAGGATGCAATTGAAGTGCGACATGCGGAAGAGACTTATAGTATAAGAAACTGGAAAAGGAAAGTAGTAGGGGAATTGGGAACGGGATTGTGTAAGTGTATTTCTGAAATGCATTTGGTAATTGCAGCTTGGAATTGGAATTTGGAAATGGACTTTAAAAGTGGAATTTGATACTGAAATTTGCAAAGGAAATATAGATTTGAAATTTGGAAATGGAATTAGGAAGTGGAAATTGTAATTGGAATTTGAAAGTGCATTTTTTTGAAGGAGAATTTGGAATTTGAATTTAGAACTGGAATTTGGAAGTGGAATTTGAATGTGGAATTTGGAAGTGGACATTAGAAGTGGATTTTTGAAACAGAAATTGGAATTGGAATTTCGAACTGTAGTATGGAAGTGGAATTTGGAAATGGAATTTAGAATTGGAATTTGGAAGTGGAATGCATAATTGGAATTTGGAAGTGGAATTTGGAACTGGAATTTGGCAATGGTATTTGGAATTGGAATTTGAAGCACAAATTTAAAAGGGTACTTACAAAGCAGACTTTTCTTAATAAGGTGTAATTTGAATCTGGAATCATAATTTCAGGATGCAATTGAAGAGCGACATGTGGAAGAGAATTATGGTCTCAGACAGTGGAAAAGGATATCAGAAGGGGAATTGGGAACGTGATTGTGGAAGTCAATTTCAGAATTTCATTTGGCAATTGGAGGTTGGACCTGGAATTTGGAATTGGAATTTAGAACTGGAATATGGAAGTGGAATTTGGAAGTGGATTGCAGAATTGGAATTTGGAACAGTTATTTGGAAGTGGAATTTGAAACACAAATTGAAGAGGGCACTTAGAAAGCAGACGTTTATTAACAAGGTGTAATTTGAATCTGGAATCATAATTTCAGGATGCAATTAAAGAGCGACACGTGGAAGAGAATTATGGTATCAGACAGTGGAAAAGGATATCAGAAGGGGAATTGGGAACGTGATTGTGGAAATGAATTTCAGAATTGCGTTTGGCAATTGGAGGTTGGACCTGGAATTTGGAATTGGAATTTAGAACTGGAATATGGAAGTGGACTTTGGAAGTGGAATTTAGAATTGGAATTTAGAACGGGAATTTGTATTTGAAATTTAGAATTGGTATTTACAAGTGGAATTTGGAAGTGGAATTTGTAACTGGAATTTGGAAGTGGAATTTTGAATTGGAACGTGGGAATGGATTTTTGAAGCGGAGTTTTAAATTTGTATGTAGAACTGGAATTTGGAAATGGTATTTGGATTTATAATTTAGAATAGTAATTTGTTAGCTGAATTTGGAAGTGGAATTTAGACCTGGAATTTAAAAGAGGAAATTTTGAAGTTGAATTTGGAATTGGAATTTGAAACACAAATTTACCAGGATACTTAGAAAGCAGAATTTTATTAAAAAGGGGAAATTTGAATCTGGAATCAAAATTTCAGGATGCAGTTCAAGTGCGACCTGTGGAAGAGAATTATTGTATAAGAAATTGGATAAGGAAATCAGAATGGTAATTGGGAACGCGATGCTCGAAGTAAATTTGAGAAGTATATTGGGTAATTTGAGGTTGGAACTGAAATTTGGAATTGGAATTTTGAAGTGTAATTTGGAAGTGGATTTTTTTGAAGGAGAATTTGGAATTTGAATTTACAAGTGGAATTTGGAAGTGGAATGTGTAATTGGAATTTGGAAGTGCATTTTTGAAGTGGAATTTGGAATTGGAATTTAGAATTGAAAGTTAGAATTGGAATTTAGAATTGGAATTTAGAACTGGAATTTGGAAGTGGAATTTAGAACTGGAATTTGGAACTATAATTTGGGAGTGGAATTTGGAATTGGAATTTGGAAGTGGAATTTGGAAGTGGATTGTAGAATTGGAACTTGGAACTGGAATTTGGAAGTGGAATTTAGAACTGGAATTTGGAACTGGAATTTGGAAGTGGAATTTGGAATTGGAATTTGAAACACAAATTGAAGAGGGCACTTAGAAAGCAGACTTTTCTTAATAAGGTGTAATTTGAATGTGGAATCATAATTTTAGGATGCAATTGAAGTGCGACATGCGGAAGAGACTTATAGTATAAGAAACTGGAAAAGGAAAGTAGTAGGGGAATTGGGAACGGGATTGTGTAAGTGTATTTCTGAAATGCATTTGGTAATTGCAGCTTGGAATTGGAATTTGGAAATGGACTTTAAAAGTGGAATTTGATACTGAAATTTGCAAAGGAAATATAGATTTGAAATTTGGAAATGGAATTAGGAAGTGGAAATTGTAATTGGAATTTGAAAGTGCATTTTTTTGAAGGAGAATTTGGAATTTGAATTTAGAACTGGAATTTGGAACTGGAATTTGGAAGTGGAATTTGGAATTGGAATTTGAAACACAAATTGAAGAGGGCACTTAGAAAGCAGACTTTTCTTAATAAGGTGTAATTTGAATGTGGAATCATAATTTTAGGATGCAATTGAAGTGCGACATGCGGAAGAGACTTATAGTATAAGAAACTGGAAAAGGAAAGTAGTAGGGGAATTGGGAACGGGATTGTGTAAGTGTATTTCTGAAATGCATTTGGTAATTGCAGCTTGGAATTGGAATTTGGAAATGGACTTTAAAAGTGGAATTTGATACTGAAATTTGCAAAGGAAATATAGATTTGAAATTTGGAAATGGAATTAGGAAGTGGAAATTGTAATTGGAATTTGAAAGTGCATTTTTTTGAAGGAGAATTTGGAATTTGAATTTAGAACTGGAATTTGGAAGTGGAATTTGAATGTGGAATTTGGAAGTGGACATTAGAAGTGGATTTTTGAAACAGAAATTGGAATTGGAATTTCGAACTGTAGTATGGAAGTGGAATTTGGAAATGGAATTTAGAATTGGAATTTGGAAGTGGAATGCATAATTGGAATTTGGAAGTGGAATTTGGAACTGGAATTTGGCAATGGTATTTGGAATTGGAATTTGAAGCACAAATTTAAAAGGGTACTTACAAAGCAGACTTTTCTTAATAAGGTGTAATTTGAATCTGGAATCATAATTTCAGGATGCAATTGAAGAGCGACATGTGGAAGAGAATTATGGTCTCAGACAGTGGAAAAGGATATCAGAAGGGGAATTGGGAACGTGATTGTGGAAGTCAATTT
Organism: Notamacropus eugenii; assembly: GCF_028372415.1. NCBI lineage: Eukaryota > Metazoa > Chordata > Mammalia > Diprotodontia > Macropodidae > Notamacropus > Notamacropus eugenii. Next base: position 74,046 of record NW_027325137.1, read on the forward strand.
CAGAATTTCATTTGGCAATTGGAGGTTGGACCTGGAATTTGGAATTGGAATTTAGAACTGGAATATGGAAGTGGAATTTGGAAGTGGATTGCAGAATTGGAATTTGGAACAGTTATTTGGAAGTGGAATTTGAAACACAAATTGAAGAGGGCACTTAGAAAGCAGACGTTTATTAACAAGGTGTAATTTGAATCTGGAATCATAATTTCAGGATGCAATTAAAGAGCGACACGTGGAAGAGAATTATGGTATCAGACAGTGGAAAAGGATATCAGAAGGGGAATTGGGAACGTGATTGTGGAAATGAATTTCAGAATTGCGTTTGGCAATTGGAGGTTGGACCTGGAATTTGGAATTGGAATTTAGAACTGGAATATGGAAGTGGAATTTGGAAGTGGATTGCAGAATTGGAATTTGGAACAGTTATTTGGAAGTGGAATTTGGAATTGGAATTTGAAACACAAATTGAAGAGGGCACTTAGAAAGCAGACGTTTATTAACAAGGTGTAATTTGAATCTGGAATCATAATTTCAGGATGCAATTAAAGAGCGACACGTGGAAGAGAATTATGGTATCAGACAGTGGAAAAGGATATCAGAAGGGGAATTGGGAACGTGATTGTAGAAATGAATTTCAGAATTGCGTTTGGCAATTGGAGGTTGGACCTGGAATTTGGAATTGGAATTTAGAACTGGAATATGGAAGTGGACTTGGGAAGTGGAATTTAGAATTGGAATTTAGAACGGGAATTTGTATTTGAAATTTAGAATTGGTATTTACAAGTGGAATTTGGAAGGGGAATTTGGAACTGGAATTTGGAAGTGGAATTTTGAATTGGAACGTGGGAATGGATTTTTGAAGCGGAGTTTTAAATTTGTATGTAGAACTGGAATTTGGAAATGGTATTTGGATTTGTAATTTAGAATAGTAATTTGTTAGCTGAATTTGGAAGTGGAATTTAGACCTGGAATTTAAAAGAGGAAATTTTGAAGTTGAATTTGGAATTGGAATTTGAAACACAAATTTACCAGGATACTTAGAAAGCAGAATTTTATTAAAAAGGGGAAATTTGAATCTGGAATCAAAATTTCAGGATGCAGTTCAAGTGCGACCTGTGGAAGAGAATTATTGTATAAGAAATTGGATAAGGAAATCAGAATGGTAATTGGGAACGCGATGCTCGAAGTAAATTTGAGAAGTATATTGGGTAATTTGAGGTTGGAACTGAAATTTGGAATTGGAATTTTGAAGTGTAATTTGGAAGTGGATTTTTTTGAAGGAGAATTTGGAATTTGAATTTACAAGTGGAATTTGGAAGTGGAATGTGTAATTGGAATTTGGAAGTGCATTTTTGAAGTGGAATTTGGAATTGGAATTTAGAATTGAAAGTTAGAATTGGAATTTAGAATTGGAATTTAGAACTGGAATTTGGAAGTGGAATTTAGAACTGGAATTTGGAACTATAATTTGGGAGTGGAATTTGGAATTGGAATTTGGAAGTGGAATTTGGAAGTGGATTGTAGAATTGGAACTTGGAACTGGAATTTGGAAGTGGAATTTAGAACTGGAATTTGGAACTGGAATTTGGAAGTGGAATTTGGAATTGGAATTTGAAACACAAATTGAAGAGGGCACTTAGAAAGCAGACTTTTCTTAATAAGGTGTAATTTGAATGTGGAATCATAATTTTAGGATGCAATTGAAGTGCGACATGCGGAAGAGACTTATAGTATAAGAAACTGGAAAAGGAAAGTAGTAGGGGAATTGGGAACGGGATTGTGTAAGTGTATTTCTGAAATGCATTTGGTAATTGCAGCTTGGAATTGGAATTTGGAAATGGACTTTAAAAGTGGAATTTGATACTGAAATTTGCAAAGGAAATATAGATTTGAAATTTGGAAATGGAATTAGGAAGTGGAAATTGTAATTGGAATTTGAAAGTGCATTTTTTTGAAGGAGAATTTGGAATTTGAATTTAGAACTGGAATTTGGAACTGGAATTTGGAAGTGGAATTTGGAATTGGAATTAGAAACACAAATTGAAGAGGGCACTTAGAAAGCAGACTTTTCTTAATAAGGTGTAATTTGAATGTGGAATCATAATTTTAGGATGCAATTGAAGTGCGACATGCGGAAGAGACTTATAGTATAAGAAACTGGAAAAGGAAAGTAGTAGGGGAATTGGGAACGGGATTGTGTAAGTGTATTTCTGAAATGCATTTGGTAATTGCAGCTTGGAATTGGAATTTGGAAATGGACTTTAAAAGTGGAATTTGATACTGAAATTTGCAAAGGAAATATAGATTTGAAATTTGGAAATGGAATTAGGACGTGGAAATTGAAATTGTAATTGGAATTTGAAAGTGCATTTTTTTGAAGGAGAATTTGGAATTTGAATTTAGAACTGGAATTTGGAAGTGGAATTTGAATGTGGAATTTGGAAGTGGACATTAGAAGTGGATTTTTGAAACAGAAATTGGAATTGGAATTTCGAACTGTAGTATGGAAGTGGAATTTGGAAATGGAATTTAGAATTGGAATTTGGAAGTGGAATGCATAATTGGAATTTGGAAGTGGAATTTGGAACTGGAATTTGGCAATGGTATTTGGAATTGGAATTTGAAGCACAAATTTAAAAGGGTACTTACAAAGCAGACTTTTCTTAATAAGGTGTAATTTGAATCTGGAATCATAATTTCAGGATGCAATTGAAGAGCGACATGTGGAAGAGAATTATGGTCTCAGACAGTGGAAAAGGATATCAGAAGGGGAATTGGGAACGTGATTGTGGAAGTCAATTTCAGAATTTCATTTGGCAATTGGAGGTTGGACCTGGAATTTGGAATTGGAATTTAGAACTGGAATATGGAAGTGGAATTTGGAAGTGGATTGCAGAATTGGAATTTGGAACAGTTATTTGGAAGTGGAATTTGAAACACAAATTGAAGAGGGCACTTAGAAAGCAGACGTTTATTAACAAGGTGTAATTTGAATCTGGAATCATAATTTCAGGATGCAATTAAAGAGCGACACGTGGAAGAGAATTATGGTATCAGACAGTGGAAAAGGATATCAGAAGGGGAATTGGGAACGTGATTGTGGAAATGAATTTCAGAATTGCGTTTGGCAATTGGAGGTTGGACCTGGAATTTGGAATTGGAATTTAGAACTGGAATATGGAAGTGGACTTTGGAAGTGGAATTTAGAATTGGAATTTAGAACGGGAATTTGTATTTGAAATTTAGAATTGGTATTTACAAGTGGAATTTGGAAGTGGAATTTGGAACTGGAATTTGGAAGTGGAATTTAGAATTGGAACGTGGGAATGGATTTTTGAAGCGGAGTTTTAAATTTGTATGTAGAACTGGAATTTGGAAATGGTATTTGGATTTATAATTTAGAATAGTAATTTGTTAGCTGAATTTGGAAGTGGAATTTAGACCTGGAATTTAAAAGAGGAAATTTTGAAGTTGAATTTGGAATTGGAATTTGAAACACAAATTTACCAGGATACTTAGAAAGCAGAATTTTATTAAAAAGGGGAAATTTGAATCTGGAATCAAAATTTCAGGATGCAGTTCAAGTGCGACCTGTGGAAGAGAATTATTGTATAAGAAATTGGATAAGGAAATCAGAATGGTAATTGGGAACGCGATGCTCGAAGTAAATTTGAGAAGTATATTGGGTAATTTGAGGTTGGAACTGAAATTTGGAATTGGAATTTTGAAGTGTAATTTGGAAGTGGATTTTTTTGAAGGAGAATTTGGAATTTGAATTTACAAGTGGAATTTGGAAGTGGAATGTGTAATTGGAATTTGGAAGTGCATTTTTGAAGTGGAATTTGGAATTGGAATTTAGAATTGAAAGTTAGAATTGGAATTTAGAATTGGAATTTAGAACTGGAATTTGGAAGTGGAATTTAGAACTGGAATTTGGAACTATAATTTGGGAGTGGAATTTGGAATTGGAATTTGGAAGTGGAATTTGGAAGTGGATTGTAGAATTGGAACTTGGAACTGGAATTTGGAAGTGGAATTTAGAACTGGAATTTGGAACTGGAATTTGGAAGTGGAATTTGGAATTGGAATTTGAAACACAAATTGAAGAGGGCACTTAGAAAGCAGACTTTTCTTAATAAGGTGTAATTTGAATGTGGAATCATAATTTTAGGATGCAATTGAAGTGCGACATGCGGAAGAGACTTATAGTATAAGAAACTGGAAAAGGAAAGTAGTAGGGGAATTGGGAACGGGATTGTGTAAGTGTATTTCTGAAATGCATTTGGTAATTGCAGCTTGGAATTGGAATTTGGAAATGGACTTTAAAAGTGGAATTTGATACTGAAATTTGCAAAGGAAATATAGATTTGAAATTTGGAAATGGAATTAGGAAGTGGAAATTGTAATTGGAATTTGAAAGTGCATTTTTTTGAAGGAGAATTTGGAATTTGAATTTAGAACTGGAATTTGGAACTGGAATTTGGAAGTGGAATTTGGAATTGGAATTTGAAACACAAATTGAAGAGGGCACTTAGAAAGCAGACTTTTCTTAATAAGGTGTAATTTGAATGTGGAATCATAATTTTAGGATGCAATTGAAGTGCGACATGCGGAAGAGACTTATAGTATAAGAAACTGGAAAAGGAAAGTAGTAGGGGAATTGGGAACGGGATTGTGTAAGTGTATTTCTGAAATGCATTTGGTAATTGCAGCTTGGAATTGGAATTTGGAAATGGACTTTAAAAGTGGAATTTGATACTGAAATTTGCAAAGGAAATATAGATTTGAAATTTGGAAATGGAATTAGGAAGTGGAAATTGTAATTGGAATTTGAAAGTGCATTTTTTTGAAGGAGAATTTGGAATTTGAATTTAGAACTGGAATTTGGAAGTGGAATTTGAATGTGGAATTTGGAAGTGGACATTAGAAGTGGATTTTTGAAACAGAAATTGGAATTGGAATTTCGAACTGTAGTATGGAAGTGGAATTTGGAAATGGAATTTAGAATTGGAATTTGGAAGTGGAATGCATAATTGGAATTTGGAAGTGGAATTTGGAACTGGAATTTGGCAATGGTATTTGGAATTGGAATTTGAAGCACAAATTTAAAAGGGTACTTACAAAGCAGACTTTTCTTAATAAGGTGTAATTTGAATCTGGAATCATAATTTCAGGATGCAATTGAAGAGCGACATGTGGAAGAGAATTATGGTCTCAGACAGTGGAAAAGGATATCAGAAGGGGAATTGGGAACGTGATTGTGGAAGTCAATTTCAGAATTTCATTTGGCAATTGGAGGTTGGACCTGGAATTTTGAATTGGAATTTAGAACTGGAATATGGAAGTGGAATTTGGAAGTGGATTGCAGAATTGGAATTTGGAACAGTTATTTGGAAGTGGAATTTGAAACACAAATTGAAGAGGGCACTTAGAAAGCAGACGTTTATTAACAAGGTGTAATTTGAATCTGGAATCATAATTTCAGGATGCAATTAAAGAGCGACACGTGGAAGAGAATTATGGTATCAGACAGTGGAAAAGGATATCAGAAGGGGAATTGGGAACGTGATTGTGGAAATGAATTTCAGAATTGCGTTTGGCAATTGGAGGTTGGACCTGGAATTTGGAATTGGAATTTAGAACTGGAATATGGAAGTGGACTTTGGAAGTGGATTGCAGAATTGGAATTTGGAACAGTTATTTGGAAGTGGAATTTGGAATTGGAATTTGAAACACAAATTGAAGAGGGCACTTAGAAAGCAGACGTTTATTAACAAGGTGTAATTTGAATCTGGAATCATAATTTCAGGATGCAATTAAAGAGCGACACGTGGAAGAGAATTATGGTATCAGACAGTGGAAAAGGATATCAGAAGGGGAATTGGGAACGTGATTGTAGAAATGAATTTCAGAATTGCGTTTGGCAATTGGAGGTTGGACCTGGAATTTGGAATTGGAATTTAGAACTGGAATATGGAAGTGGACTTGGGAAGTGGAATTTAGAATTGGAATTTAGAACGGGAATTTGTATTTGAAATTTAGAATTGGTATTTACAAGTGGAATTTGGAAGGGGAATTTGGAACTGGAATTTGGAAGTGGAATTTTGAATTGGAACGTGGGAATGGATTTTTGAAGCGGAGTTTTAAATTTGTATGTAGAACTGGAATTTGGAAATGGTATTTGGATTTGTAATTTAGAATAGTAATTTGTTAGCTGAATTTGGAAGTGGAATTTAGACCTGGAATTTAAAAGAGGAAATTTTGAAGTTGAATTTGGAATTGGAATTTGAAACACAAATTTACCAGGATACTTAGAAAGCAGAATTTTATTAAAAAGGGGAAATTTGAATCTGGAATCAAAATTTCAGGATGCAGTTCAAGTGCGACCTGTGGAAGAGAATTATTGTATAAGAAATTGGATAAGGAAATCAGAATGGTAATTGGGAACGCGATGCTCGAAGTAAATTTGAGAAGTATATTGGGTAATTTGAGGTTGGAACTGAAATTTGGAATTGGAATTTTGAAGTGTAATTTGGAAGTGGATTTTTTTGAAGGAGAATTTGGAATTTGAATTTACAAGTGGAATTTGGAAGTGGAATGTGTAATTGGAATTTGGAAGTGCATTTTTGAAGTGGAATTTGGAATTGGAATTTAGAATTGAAAGTTAGAATTGGAATTTAGAATTGGAATTTAGAACTGGAATTTGGAAGTGGAATTTAGAACTGGAATTTGGAACTATAATTTGGGAGTGGAATTTGGAATTGGAATTTGGAAGTGGAATTTGGAAGTGGATTGTAGAATTGGAACTTGGAACTGGAATTTGGAAGTGGAATTTAGAACTGGAATTTGGAACTGGAATTTGGAAGTGGAATTTGGAATTGGAATTTGAAACACAAATTGAAGAGGGCACTTAGAAAGCAGACTTTTCTTAATAAGGTGTAATTTGAATGTGGAATCATAATTTTAGGATGCAATTGAAGTGCGACATGCGGAAGAGACTTATAGTATAAGAAACTGGAAAAGGAAAGTAGTAGGGGAATTGGGAACGGGATTGTGTAAGTGTATTTCTGAAATGCATTTGGTAATTGCAGCTTGGAATTGGAATTTGGAAATGGACTTTAAAAGTGGAATTTGATACTGAAATTTGCAAAGGAAATATAGATTTGAAATTTGGAAATGGAATTAGGAAGTGGAAATTGTAATTGGAATTTGAAAGTGCATTTTTTTGAAGGAGAATTTGGAATTTGAATTTAGAACTGGAATTTGGAACTGGAATTTGGAAGTGGAATTTGGAATTGGAATTTGAAACACAAATTGAAGAGGGCACTTAGAAAGCAGACTTTTCTTAATAAGGTGTAATTTGAATGTGGAATCATAATTTTAGGATGCAATTGAAGTGCGACATGCGGAAGAGACTTATAGTATAAGAAACTGGAAAAGGAAAGTAGTAGGGGAATTGGGAACGGGATTGTGTAAGTGTATTTCTGAAATGCATTTGGTAATTGCAGCTTGGAATTGGAATTTGGAAATGGACTTTAAAAGTGGAATTTGATACTGAAATTTGCAAAGGAAATATAGATTTGAAATTTGGAAATGGAATTAGGAAGTGGAAATTGTAATTGGAATTTGAAAGTGCATTTTTTTGAAGGAGAATTAGGAATTTGAATTTAGAACTGGAATTTGGAAGTGGAATTTGAATGTGGAATTTGGAAGTGGACATTAGAAGTGGATTTTTGAAACAGAAATTGGAATTGGAATTTCGAACTGTAGTATGGAAGTGGAATTTGGAAATGGAATTTAGAATTGGAATTTGGAAGTGGAATGCATAATTGGAATTTGGAAGTGGAATTTGGAACTGGAATTTGGCAATGGTATTTGGAATTGGAATTTGAAGCACAAATTTAAAAGGGTACTTACAAAGCAGACTTTTCTTAATAAGGTGTAATTTGAATCTGGAATCATAATTTCAGGATGCAATTGAAGAGCGACATGTGGAAGAGAATTATGGTCTCAGACAGTGGAAAAGGATATCAGAAGGGGAATTGGGAACGTGATTGTGGAAGTCAATTTCAGAATTTCATTTGGCAATTGGAGGTTGGACCTGGAATTTGGAATTGGAATTTAGAACTGGAATATGGAAGTGGAATTTGGAAGTGGATTGCAGAATTGGAATTTGGAACAGTTATTTGGAAGTGGAATTTGAAACACAAATTGAAGAGGGCACTTAGAAAGCAGACGTTTATTAACAAGGTGTAATTTGAATCTGGAATCATAATTTCAGGATGCAATTAAAGAGCGACACGTGGAAGAGAATTATGGTATCAGACAGTGGAAAAGGATATCAGAAGGGGAATTGGGAACGTGATTGTGGAAATGAATTTCAGAATTGCGTTTGGCAATTGGAGGTTGGACCTGGAATTTGGAATTGGAATTTAGAACTGGAATATGGAAGTGGACTTTGGAAGTGGAATTTAGAATTGGAATTTAGAACGGGAATTTGTATTTGAAATTTAGAATTGGTATTTACAAGTGGAATTTGGAAGTGGAATTTGGAACTGGAATTTGGAAGTGGAATTTAGAATTGGAACGTGGGAATGGATTTTTGAAGCGGAGTTTTAAATTTGTATGTAGAACTGGAATTTGGAAATGGTATTTGGATTTATAATTTAGAATAGTAATTTGTTAGCTGAATTTGGAAGTGGAATTTAGACCTGGAATTTAAAAGAGGAAATTTTGAAGTTGAATTTGGAATTGGAATTTGAAACACAAATTTACCAGGATACTTAGAAAGCAGAATTTTATTAAAAAGGGGAAATTTGAATCTGGAATCAAAATTTCAGGATGCAGTTCAAGTGCGACCTGTGGAAGAGAATTATTGTATAAGAAATTGGATAAGGAAATCAGAATGGTAATTGGGAACGCGATGCTCGAAGTAAATTTGAGAAGTATATTGGGTAATTTGAGGTTGGAACTGAAATTTGGAATTGGAATTTTGAAGTGTAATTTGGAAGTGGATTTTTTTGAAGGAGAATTTGGAATTTGAATTTACAAGTGGAATTTGGAAGTGGAATGTGTAATTGGAATTTGGAAGTGCATTTTTGAAGTGGAATTTGGAATTGGAATTTAGAATTGAAAGTTAGAATTGGAATTTAGAATTGGAATTTAGAACTGGAATTTGGAAGTGGAATTTAGAACTGGAATTTGGAACTATAATTTGGGAGTGGAATTTGGAATTGGAATTTGGAAGTGGAATTTGGAAGTGGATTGTAGAATTGGAACTTGGAACTGGAATTTGGAAGTGGAATTTAGAACTGGAATTTGGAACTGGAATTTGGAGGTGGAATTTGGAATTGGAATTTGAAACACAAATTGAAGAGGGCACTTAGAAAGCAGACTTTTCTTAATAAGGTGTAATTTGAATGTGGAATCATAATTTTAGGATGCAATTGAAGTGCGACATGCGGAAGAGACTTATAGTATAAGAAACTGGAAAAGGAAAGTAGTAGGGGAATTGGGAACGGGATTGTGTAAGTGTATTTCTGAAATGCATTTGGTAATTGCAGCTTGGAATTGGAATTTGGAAATGGACTTTAAAAGTGGAATTTGATACTGAAATTTGCAAAGGAAATATAGATTTGAAATTTGGAAATGGAATTAGGAAGTGGAAATTGTAATTGGAATTTGAAAGTGCATTTTTTTGAAGGAGAATTTGGAATTTGAATTTAGAACTGGAATTTGGAAGTGGAATTTGAATGTGGAATTTGGAAGTGGACATTAGAAGTGGATTTTTGAAACAGAAATTGGAATTGGAATTTCGAACTGTAGTATGGAAGTGGAATTTGGAAATGGAATTTAGAATTGGAATTTGGAAGTGGAATGCATAATTGGAATTTGGAAGTGGAATTTGGAACTGGAATTTGGCAATGGTATTTGGAATTGGAATTTGAAGCACAAATTTAAAAGGGTACTTACAAAGCAGACTTTTCTTAATAAGGTGTAATTTGAATCTGGAATCATAATTTCAGGATGCAATTGAAGAGCGACATGTGGAAGAGAATTATGGTCTCAGACAGTGGAAAAGGATATCAGAAGGGGAATTGGGAACGTGATTGTGGAAGTCAATTTCAGAATTTCATTTGGCAATTGGAGGTTGGACCTGGAATTTGGAATTGGAATTTAGAACTGGAATATGGAAGTGGAATTTGGAAGTGGATTGCAGAATTGGAATTTGGAACAGTTATTTGGAAGTGGAATTTGAAACACAAATTGAAGAGGGCACTTAGAAAGCAGACGTTTATTAACAAGGTGTAATTTGAATCTGGAATCATAATTTCAGGATGCAATTAAAGAGCGACACGTGGAAGAGAATTATGGTATCAGACAGTGGAAAAGGATATCAGAAGGGGAATTGGGAACGTGATTGTGGAAATGAATTTCAGAATTGCGTTTGGCAATTGGGGGTTGGACCTGGAATTTGGAATTGGAATTTAGAACTGGAATATGGAAGTGGACTTTGGAAGTGGAATTTAGAATTGGAATTTAGAACGGGAATTTGTATTTGAAATTTAGAATTGGTATTTACAAGTGGAATTTGGAAGTGGAATTTGGAACTGGAATTTGGAAGTGGAATTTAGAATTGGAACGTGGGAATGGATTTTTGAAGCGGAGTTTTAAATTTGTATGTAGAACTGGAATTTGGAAATGGTATTTGGATTTATAATTTAGAATAGTAATTTGTTAGCTGAATTTGGAAGTGGAATTTAGACCTGGAATTTAAAAGAGGAAATTTTGAAGTTGAATTTGGAATTGGAATTTGAAACACAAATTTACCAGGATACTTAGAAAGCAGAATTTTATTAAAAAGGGGAAATTTGAATCTGGAATCAAAATTTCAGGATGCAGTTCAAGTGCGACCTGTGGAAGAGAATTATTGTATAAGAAATTGGATAAGGAAATCAGAATGGTAATTGGGAACGCGATGCTCGAAGTAAATTTGAGAAGTATATTGGGTAATTTGAGGTTGGAACTGAAATTTGGAATTGGAATTTTGAAGTGTAATTTGGAAGTGGATTTTTTTGAAGGAGAATTTGGAATTTGAATTTACAAGTGGAATTTGGAAGTGGAATGTGTAATTGGAATTTGGAAGTGCATTTTTGAAGTGGAATTTGGAATTGGAATTTAGAATTGAAAGTTAGAATTGGAATTTAGAATTGGAATTTAGAACTGGAATTTGGAAGTGGAATTTAGAACTGGAATTTGGAACTATAATTTGGGAGTGGAATTTGGAATTGGAATTTGGAAGTGGAATTTGGAAGTGGATTGTAGAATTGGAACTTGGAACTGGAATTTGGAAGTGGAATTTAGAACTGGAATTTGGAACTGGAATTTGGAGGTGGAATTTGGAATTGGAATTTGAAACACAAATTGAAGAGGGCACTTAGAAAGCAGACTTTTCTTAATAAGGTGTAATTTGAATGTGGAATCATAATTTTAGGATGCAATTGAAGTGCGACATGCGGAAGAGACTTATAGTATAAGAAACTGGAAAAGGAAAGTAGTAGGGGAATTGGGAACGGGATTGTGTAAGTGTATTTCTGAAATGCATTTGGTAATTGCAGCTTGGAATTGGAATTTGGAAATGGACTTTAAAAGTGGAATTTGATACTGAAATTTGCAAAGGAAATATAGATTTGAAATTTGGAAATGGAATTAGGAAGTGGAAATTGTAATTGGAATTTGAAAGTGCATTTTTTTGAAGGAGAATTAGGAATTTGAATTTAGAACTGGAATTTGGAAGTGGAATTTGAATGTGGAATTTGGAAGTGGACATTAGAAGTGGATTTTTGAAACAGAAATTGGAATTGGAATTTCGAACTGTAGTATGGAAGTGGAATTTGGAAATGGAATTTAGAATTGGAATTTGGAAGTGGAATGCATAATTGGAATTTGGAAGTGGAATTTGGAACTGGAATTTGGCAATGGTATTTGGAATTGGAATTTGAAGCACAAATTTAAAAGGGTACTTACAAAGCAGACTTTTCTTAATAAGGTGTAATTTGAATCTGGAATCATAATTTCAGGATGCAATTGAAGAGCGACATGTGGAAGAGAATTATGGTCTCAGACAGTGGAAAAGGATATCAGAAGGGGAATTGGGAACGTGATTGTGGAAGTCAATTTCAGAATTTCATTTGGCAATTGGAGGTTGGACCTGGAATTTGGAATTGGAATTTAGAACTGGAATATGGAAGTGGAATTTGGAAGTGGATTGCAGAATTGGAATTTGGAACAGTTATTTGGAAGTGGAATTTGAAACACAAATTGAAGAGGGCACTTAGAAAGCAGACGTTTATTAACAAGGTGTAATTTGAATCTGGAATCATAATTTCAGGATGCAATTAAAGAGCGACACGTGGAAGAGAATTATGGTATCAGACAGTGGAAAAGGATATCAGAAGGGGAATTGGGAACGTGATTGTGGAAATGAATTTCAGAATTGCGTTTGGCAATTGGAGGTTGGACCTGGAATTTGGAATTGGAATTTAGAACTGGAATATGGAAGTGGACTTTGGAAGTGGAATTTAGAATTGGAATTTAGAACGGGAATTTGTATTTGAAATTTAGAATTGGTATTTACAAGTGGAATTTGGAAGTGGAATTTGGAACTGGAATTTGGAAGTGGAATTTAGAATTGGAACGTGGGAATGGATTTTTGAAGCGGAGTTTTAAATTTGTATGTAGAACTGGAATTTGGAAATGGTATTTGGATTTATAATTTAGAATAGTAATTTGTTAGCTGAATTTGGAAGTGGAATTTAGACCTGGAATTTAAAAGAGGAAATTTTGAAGTTGAATTTGGAATTGGAATTTGAAACACAAATTTACCAGGATACTTAGAAAGCAGAATTTTATTAAAAAGGGGAAATTTGAATCTGGAATCAAAATTTCAGGATGCAGTTCAAGTGCGACCTGTGGAAGAGAATTATTGTATAAGAAATTGGATAAGGAAATCAGAATGGTAATTGGGAACGCGATGCTCGAAGTAAATTTGAGAAGTATATTGGGTAATTTGAGGTTGGAACTGAAATTTGGAATTGGAATTTTGAAGTGTAATTTGGAAGTGGATTTTTTTGAAGGAGAATTTGGAATTTGAATTTACAAGTGGAATTTGGAAGTGGAATGTGTAATTGGAATTTGGAAGTGCATTTTTGAAGTGGAATTTGGAATTGGAATTTAGAATTGAAAGTTAGAATTGGAATTTAGAATTGGAATTTAGAACTGGAATTTGGAAGTGGAATTTAGAACTGGAATTTGGAACTATAATTTGGGAGTGGAATTTGGAATTGGAATTTGGAAGTGGAATTTGGAAGTGGATTGTAGAATTGGAACTTGGAACTGGAATTTGGAAGTGGAATTTAGAACTGGAATTTGGAACTGGAATTTGGAAGTGGAATTTGGAATTGGAATTTGAAACACAAATTGAAGAGGGCACTTAGAAAGCAGACTTTTCTTAATAAGGTGTAATTTGAATGTGGAATCATAATTTTAGGATGCAATTGAAGTGCGACATGCGGAAGAGACTTATAGTATAAGAAACTGGAAAAGGAAAGTAGTAGGGGAATTGGGAACGGGATTGTGTAAGTGTATTTCTGAAATGCATTTGGTAATTGCAGCTTGGAATTGGAATTTGGAAATGGACTTTAAAAGTGGAATTTGATACTGAAATTTGCAAAGGAAATATAGATTTGAAATTTGGAAATGGAATTAGGAAGTGGAAATTGTAATTGGAATTTGAAAGTGCATTTTTTTGAAGGAGAATTTGGAATTTGAATTTAGAACTGGAATTTGGAAGTGGAATTTGAATGTGGAATTTGGAAGTGGACATTAGAAGTGGATTTTTGAAACAGAAATTGGAATTGGAATTTCGAACTGTAGTATGGAAGTGGAATTTGGAAATGGAATTTAGAATTGGAATTTGGAAGTGGAATGCATAATTGGAATTTGGAACTGGAATTTGGAAGTGGAATTTAGAACTGGAATTTGGAACTGGAATTTGGAAGTGGAATTTGGAATTGGAATTTGAAACACAAATTGAAGAGGGCACTTAGAAAGCAGACGTTTATTAACAAGGTGTAATTTGAATCTGGAATCATAATTTCAGGATGCAATTAAAGAGCGACACGTGGAAGAGAATTATGGTATCAGACAGTGGAAAAGGATATCAGAAGGGGAATTGGGAACGTGATTGTGGAAATTAATTTCAGAATTGCGTTTGGCAATTGGAGGTTGGACCTGGAATTTGGAATTGGAATTTAGAACTGGAATATGGAAGTGGACTTTGGAAGTGGAATTTAGAATTGGAATTTAGAACGGGAATTTGTATTTGAAATTTAGAATTGGTATTTACAAGTGGAATTTGGAAGTGGAATTTGGAACTGGAATTTGGAAGTGGAATTTAGAATTGGAACGTGGGAATGGATTTTTGAAGCGGAGTTTTAAATTTGTATGTAGAACTGGAATTTGGAAATGGTATTTGGATTTATAATTTAGAATAGTAATTTGTTAGCTGAATTTGGAAGTGGAATTTAGACCTGGAATTTAAAAGAGGAAATTTTGAAGTTGAATTTGGAATTGGAATTTGAAACACAAATTTACCAGGATACTTAGAAAGCAGAATTTTATTAAAAAGGGGAAATGTGAATCTGGAATCAAAATTTCAGGATGCAGTTCAAGTGCGACCTGTGGAAGAGAATTATTGTATAAGAAATTGGATAAGGAAATCAGAATGGTAATTGGGAACGCGATGCTTGAAGTAAATTTGAGAAGTATATTGGGTAATTTGAGGTTGGAACTGAAATTTGGAATTGGAATTTTGAAGTGTAATTTGGAAGTGGATTTTTTTGAAGGAGAATTTGGAATTTGAATTTACAAGTGGAATTTGGAAGTGGAATGTGTAATTGGAATTTGGAAGTGCATTTTTGAAGTGGAATTTGGAATTGGAATTTAGAATTGAAAGTTAGAATTGGAATTTAGAATTGGAATTTAGAACTGGAATTTGGAAGTGGAATTTAGAACTGGAATTTGGAACTATAATTTGGGAGTGGAATTTGGAATTGGAATTTGGAAGTGGAATTTGGAAGTGGATTGTAGAATTGGAACTTGGAACTGGAATTTGGAAGTGGAATTTAGAACTGGAATTTGGAACTGGAATTTGGAAGTGGAATTTGGAATTGGAATTTGAAACACAAATTGAAGAGGGCACTTAGAAAGCAGACTTTTCTTAATAAGGTGTAATTTGAATGTGGAATCATAATTTTAGGATGCAATTGAAGTGCGACATGCGGAAGAGACTTATAGTATAAGAAACTGGAAAAGGAAAGTAGTAGGGGAATTGGGAACGGGATTGTGTAAGTGTATTTCTGAAATGCATTTGGTAATTGCAGCTTGGAATTGGAATTTGGAAATGGACTTTAAAAGTGGAATTTGATACTGAAATTTGCAAATGAAATATAGATTTGAAATTTGGAAATGGAATTAGGAAGTGGAATTTGTAATTGGAATTTGAAAGTGCATTTTTTTGAAGGAGAATTTGGAATTTGAATTTAGAATTGGAATTTGGAAGTGGAATTTGGATGTGGAATTTGGAAGTGGACATTAGAAGTGGATTTTTGAAGCAGAACTTGGAATTGGAATTTCGAACTGTAGTATGGAAGTGGAATTTGGAAATGGAATTTAGAATTGGAATTTGGAAGTGGAATGCATAATTTGAATTTGGAAGTGGAATTTGGAACTGGAATTTGGCAATGGTATTTGGAATTGGAATTTGAAGCACAAATTTAAAAGGGTACTTACAAAGCAGACTTTTCTTAATAAGGTGTAATTTGAATCTGGAATCATAATTTCAGGATGCAATTGAAGAGCGACATGTGGAAGAGAATTATGGTATCAGACAGTGGAGAAGGATATCAGAAGTGGAATTGAAAACGTGATTGTGAAAGTCAATTTCAGAATTTCATTTGGCAATTAGAGGTTGGACCTGGAATTTGGAATTGGAATTTAGAACTGGAATATGGAAGTGGAATTTGGAAGTGGATTGCAGAATTGGAATTTGGAACAGTTATTTGGAAGTGGAATTTTGAATTGGAATTTGAAACACAAATTGAAGAGGGCACTTAGAAAGCAGACGTTTATTAACAAGGTGTAATATGAATCTGGAATCATAATTTCAAGATGCAATTGAAGAGCGACACGTGGAAGAGAATTATGGTATCAGACAGTGGAAAAGGATATCAGAAGGGGAATTGGGAACGTGATTGTGGAAATGAATTTCAGAATTGCATTTGGCAATTGGAGGTTGGACCTGGAATTTGGAATTGGAATTTAGAACTGGAATATGGAAGTGGACTTTGGAAGTGGAATTTAGAATTGGAATTTAGAACGGGAATTTGTATTTGAAATTTAGAATTGGTATTTACAAGTGGAATTTGGAAGTGGAATTTGGAACTGGAATTTAGAAGTGGAATTTTGAATTGGAACGTGGGATTGGATTTTTGAAGCGGAGTTTTAAATTTATATGTAGAACTGGAATTTGGAAATGGTATTTGGATTTGTAATTTAGAATAGTAATTTGTTAGCTGAATTTGGAAGTGGAATTTAGACCTGGAATTTAAAAGAGGAAATTTTGAAGTTGAATTTGGAATTGGAATTTGAAACACAAATTTACCAGGATACTTAGAAAGCAGAATTTTATTAAAAAGGGGAAATTTGAATCTGGAATCAAAATTTCAGAATGCAGTTCAAGTGCGACCTGTGGAAGAGAATTATTGTATAAGAAATTGGATAAGGAAATCAGAATGGTAATTGGGAACGCAATGCTCGAAGTAAATTTGAGAAGTATATTGGGTAATTTGAGGTTGGACTGAAATTTGGAATTGGAATTTTGAAGTGTAATTTGGAAGTGGATTTCTTTGAAGGAGAAGTTGGAATTTGAATTTACAAGTGGAATTTGGAAGTGGAATGTGTAATTGGAATTTGGAAGTGCATTTTTGAAGTGGAATTTGGAATTGGAATTTAGAATTGAAAGTTAGAATTGGAATTTAGAATTGGAATTTAGAACTGGAATTTGGAAGTGGAATTTAGAACTGAAATTTGGGACTATAATTTGGGAGTGGAATTTGGAATTGGAATTTGAAAGTGGAATTTGGCAGTGGAATTTGGAAGTGGAATTTGTAATTGGAATTTGGAAGTGGATTTCTTTGAAGGAGAATTTGGAATTTGAATTTAGAATTGGAATTTGGAAGTGGAATTTGGAATTGAAATTTGGAAATGGATTTTTGAAGCAGAAATTGGAATTGGAATTTCGAACTGGAATATGGAAGTGGAGTTTGTAAATGGAATTTAGAATTGGAATTTGGAAGTGGAATGTAGAATTGGAATTTGGCAGTGGAATTTAGAATTTAAATTTTGGAAGTGGAATTTGGCCATGGAATTTGGAATTGGAATTTGAAACACACATTTCAGAGGGCACTTAGAAAGCAGACTTTTATTAAGAAGGTGCAATTTGAATCTGGAATCAGAATTTCATAATGCAATTGAAGTGCACCATGTGTAAAAGAATTATGGTATCAGACAGTGGAAATGGATATGAGAAGGGGAATTGGGAACGTGATTGTGGAAGAGAATTTCAGAATTGCATTTCGTAATTGGAGGTTGGACCTGGAATTTGGAATTGGAATTTAGAAGTGGGATTTGGAGGTGGATTTTTGAAGTAGAATTTGGAATTTGAATTTAGAATTCGAATATGGAAGTGGACTTTGGAAGTGGAAATTAGAATTGGAATTTAGAACGGGAATTTGGAAGTAGATTTTTGAAGCAGAGTTTGGAATTTGATTTTAGACCTGAAATTTGGAAGTGGTATTTGAATTGGCATTTAGGATTGTCATTTGTTACCTGAATTTGTAAGTGGAATTTGGAACTGGACTTTAAAACTGGAATTTTGAAGCGGAATTTGGTATTGGAGTTTGAAACACAAATTGACAAGGGCTCTTAGAACGCAGAATTGTATTAAAAAGGGGCAATTTGAATCTGGAATCAAAGTTTCAGGATGCAGTTGAAGTGCACCATGTGGAAGATAATTACAGTATCAGAAATTGGAAAAGGAAATCAGAAGGGGAATTGGGAATGGGATTGTGTAAGTGTATTTCAGAAATGCATTTGGTAATTGGAGCTTGGAACGGGAATTTGGAAATGGGATTTAGAAATGGAATTTGGAACTGAAAGTTGGAAGTGGTATTTGGAAGTCGAATTTGTAATTGCAATTTGGAAGTGGATTTTTTGAAGGAGAATTTTTAATTTGAATTTGGAACTGCAATTTGGAAATGGATTTTTGAAGGAGAATTTGTAATTTGAATTTAGAACTGGGATTTAGAAGGGGAGTTTAAAATTCGAATTTAGAACTGGTATTTGGAAGTGGAATTTGTAATTGAAATTTGGAAGTGCATTTTTGAAGTGGAATTTGGAATTGGAATTTCGAATTGAAATTTAGAATTGGAATTTGAATTTAGAACTGGAATTTGGAAGTGGAATTTGGAAGTGGATTGCAGAATTGGAATTTGGAACAGTTATTTGGAAGTGGAATTTGGAATTGGAATTTGAAACACAAATTGAAGAGGGCACTTAGAAAGCAGACGTTTATTAACAAGGTGTAATTTGAATCTGGAATCATAATTTCAGGATGCAATTAAAGAGCGACACGTGGAAGAGAATTATGGTATCAGACAGTGGAAAAGGATATCAGAAGGGGAATTGGGAACGTGATTGTGGAAATGAATTTCAGAATTGCGTTTGGCAATTGGAGGTTGGACCTGGAATTTGGAATTGGAATTTAGAACTGGAATATGGAAGTGGACTTTGGAAGTGGAATTTAGAATTGGAATTTAGAACGGGAATTTGTATTTGAAATTTAGAATTGGTATTTACAAGTGGAATTTGGAAGTGGAATTTGGAACTGGAATTTGGAAGTGGAATTTAGAATTGGAACGTGGGAATGGATTTTTGAAGCGGAGTTTTAAATTTGTATGTAGAACTGGAATTTGGAAATGGTATTTGGATTTATAATTTAGAATAGTAATTTGTTAGCTGAATTTGGAAGTGGAATTTAGACCTGGAATTTAAAAGAGGAAATTTTGAAGTTGAATTTGGAATTGGAATTTGAAACACAAATTTACCAGGATACTTAGAAAGCAGAATTTTATTAAAAAGGGGAAATTTGAATCTGGAATCAAAATTTCAGGATGCAGTTCAAGTGCGACCTGTGGAAGAGAATTATTGTATAAGAAATTGGATAAGGAAATCAGAATGGTAATTGGGAACGCGATGCTCGAAGTAAATTTGAGAAGTAAATTGGGTAATTTGAGGTTGGACTGAAATTTGGAATTGGAATTTTGAAGTGTAATTTGGAAGTGGATTTCTTTGAAGGAGAAGTTGGAATTTGAATTTACAAGTGGAATTTGGAAGTGGAATGTGTAATTGGAATTTGGAAGTGCATTTTTGAAGTGGAATTTGGAATTGGAATTTAGAATTGAAAGTTAGAATTGGAATTTAGAATTGGAATTTAGAACTGGAATTTGGAAGTGGAATTTAGAACTGAAATTTGGGACTATAATTTGGGAGTGGAATTTGGAATTGGAATTTGAAAGTGGAATTTGGCAGTGGAATTTGGAAGTGGAATTTGTAATTGGAATTTGGAAGTGGATTTCTTTGAAGGAGAATTTGGAATTTGAATTTAGAATTGGAATTTGGAAGTGGAATTTGGAATTGAAATTTGGAAATGGATTTTTGAAGCAGAAATTGGAATTGGAATTTCGAACTGGAATATGGAAGTGGAGTTTGTAAATGGAATTTAGAATTGGAATTTGGAAGTGGAATGTAGAATTGGAATTTGGCAGTGGAATTTAGAATTTAAATTTTGGAAGTGGAATTTGGCCATGGAATTTGGAATTGGAATTTGAAACACACATTTCAGAGGGCACTTAGAAAGCAGACTTTTATTAAGAAGGTGCAATTTGAATCTGGAATCAGAATTTCATAATGCAATTGAAGTGCACCATGTGTAAAAGAATTATGGTATCAGACAGTGGAAATGGATATGAGAAGGGGAATTGGGAACGTGATTGTGGAAGAGAATTTCAGAATTGCATTTCGTAATTGGAGGTTGGACCTGGAATTTGGAATTGGAATTTAGAAGTGGGATTTGGAGGTGGATTTTTGAAGTAGAATTTGGAATTTGAATTTAGAATTCGAATATGGAAGTGGACTTTGGAAGTGGAAATTAGAATTGGAATTTAGAACGGGAATTTGGAAGTAGATTTTTGAAGCAGAGTTTGGAATTTGATTTTAGACCTGAAATTTGGAAGTGGTATTTGAATTGGCATTTAGGATTGTCATTTGTTACCTGAATTTGTAAGTGGAATTTGGAACTGGACTTTA
Source organism: Notamacropus eugenii (assembly GCF_028372415.1). Taxonomy (NCBI): domain Eukaryota; kingdom Metazoa; phylum Chordata; class Mammalia; order Diprotodontia; family Macropodidae; genus Notamacropus; species Notamacropus eugenii. Next base: position 94,533 of record NW_027325137.1, read on the forward strand.
AAACTGGAATTTTGAAGCGGAATTTGGTATTGGAGTTTGAAACACAAATTGACAAGGGCTCTTAGAACGCAGAATTGTATTAAAAAGGGGCAATTTGAATCTGGAATCAAAGTTTCAGGATGCAGTTGAAGTGCACCATGTGGAAGATAATTACAGTATCAGAAATTGGAAAAGGAAATCAGAAGGGGAATTGGGAATGGGATTGTGTAAGTGTATTTCAGAAATGCATTTGGTAATTGGAGCTTGGAACGGGAATTTGGAAATGGGATTTAGAAATGGAATTTGGAACTGAAAGTTGGAAGTGGTATTTGGAAGTCGAATTTGTAATTGCAATTTGGAAGTGGATTTTTTGAAGGAGAATTTTTAATTTGAATTTGGAACTGCAATTTGGAAATGGATTTTTGAAGGAGAATTTGTAATTTGAATTTAGAACTGGGATTTAGAAGGGGAGTTTAAAATTCGAATTTAGAACTGGTATTTGGAAGTGGAATTTGTAATTGAAATTTGGAAGTGCATTTTTGAAGTGGAATTTGGAATTGGAATTTCGAATTGAAATTTAGAATTGGAATTTGAATTTAGAACTGGAATTTGGAAGTGGAATTTGGAAGTGGATTGCAGAATTGGAATTTGGAACAGTTATTTGGAAGTGGAATTTGGAATTGGAATTTGAAACACAAATTGAAGAGGGCACTTAGAAAGCAGACGTTTATTAACAAGGTGTAATTTGAATCTGGAATCATAATTTCAGGATGCAATTAAAGAGCGACACGTGGAAGAGAATTATGGTATCAGACAGTGGAAAAGGATATCAGAAGGGGAATTGGGAACGTGATTGTGGAAATGAATTTCAGAATTGCGTTTGGCAATTGGAGGTTGGACCTGGAATTTGGAATTGGAATTTAGAACTGGAATATGGAAGTGGACTTTGGAAGTGGAATTTAGAATTGGAATTTAGAACGGGAATTTGTATTTGAAATTTAGAATTGGTATTTACAAGTGGAATTTGGAAGTGGAATTTGGAACTGGAATTTGGAAGTGGAATTTAGAATTGGAACGTGGGAATGGATTTTTGAAGCGGAGTTTTAAATTTGTATGTAGAACTGGAATTTGGAAATGGTATTTGGATTTATAATTTAGAATAGTAATTTGTTAGCTGAATTTGGAAGTGGAATTTAGACCTGGAATTTAAAAGAGGAAATTTTGAAGTTGAATTTGGAATTGGAATTTGAAACACAAATTTACCAGGATACTTAGAAAGCAGAATTTTATTAAAAAGGGGAAATTTGAATCTGGAATCAAAATTTCAGGATGCAGTTCAAGTGCGACCTGTGGAAGAGAATTATTGTATAAGAAATTGGATAAGGAAATCAGAATGGTAATTGGGAACGCGATGCTCGAAGTAAATTTGAGAAGTATATTGGGTAATTTGAGGTTGGAACTGAAATTTGGAATTGGAATTTTGAAGTGTAATTTGGAAGTGGATTTTTTTGAAGGAGAATTTGGAATTTGAATTTACAAGTGGAATTTGGAAGTGGAATGTGTAATTGGAATTTGGAAGTGCATTTTTGAAGCGGAATTTGGAATTGGAATTTAGAATTGAAAGTTAGAATTGGAATTTAGAATTGGAATTTAGAACTGGAATTTGGAAGTGGAATTTAGAACTGGAATTTGGAACTATAATTTGGGAGTGGAATTTGGAATTGGAATTTGGAAGTGGAATTTGGAAGTGGATTGTAGAATTGGAACTTGGAACTGGAATTTGGAAGTGGAATTTAGAACTGGAATTTGGAACTGGAATTTGGAGGTGGAATTTGGAATTGGAATTTGAAACACAAATTGAAGAGGGCACTTAGAAAGCAGACTTTTCTTAATAAGGTGTAATTTGAATGTGGAATCATAATTTTAGGATGCAATTGAAGTGCGACATGCGGAAGAGACTTATAGTATAAGAAACTGGAAAAGGAAAGTAGTAGGGGAATTGGGAACGGGATTGTGTAAGTGTATTTCTGAAATGCATTTGGTAATTGCAGCTTGGAATTGGAATTTGGAAATGGACTTTAAAAGTGGAATTTGATACTGAAATTTGCAAATGAAATATAGATTTGAAATTTGGAAATGGAATTAGGAAGTGGAAATTGAAATTGTAATTGGAATTTGAAAGTGCATTTTTCTGAAGGAGAATTTGGAATTTGAATTTAGAACTGGAATTTGGAAGTGGAATTTGAATGTGGAATTTGGAAGTGGACATTAGAAGTGGATTTTTGAAGCAGAACTTGGAATTGGAATTTCGAACTGTAGTATGGAAGTGGAATTTGGAAATGGAATTTAGAATTGGAATTTGGAAGTGGAATGCATAATTGGAATTTGGAAGTGGAATTTGGAACTGGAATTTGGCAATGGTATTTGGAATTGGAATTTGAAGCACAAATTTAAAAGGGTACTTACAAAGCAGACTTTTCTTAATAAGGTGTAATTTGAATCTGGAATCATAATTTCAGGATGCAATTGAAGAGCGACATGTGGAAGAGAATTATGGTATCAGACAGTGGAAAAGGATATCAGAAGGGGAATTGGGAACGTGATTGTGGAAGTCAATTTCAGAATTTCATTTGGCAATTGGAGGTTGGACCTGGAATTTGGAATTGGAATTTAGAACTGGAATATGGAAGTGGAATTTGGAAGTGGATTGCAGAATTGGAATTTGGAACAGTTATTTGGAAGTGGAATTTGGAATTGGAATTTGAAACACAAATTGAAGAGGGCACTTAGAAAGCAGACGTTTATTAACAAGGTGTAATTTGAATCTGGAATCATAATTTCAGGATGCAATTAAAGAGCGACACGTGGAAGAGAATTATGGTATCAGACAGTGGAAAAGGATATCAGAAGGGGAATTGGGAACGTGATTGTGGAAGTCAATTTCAGAATTTCATTTGGCAATTGGAGGTTGGACCTGGAATTTGGAATTGGAATTTAGAACTGGAATATGGAAGTGGAATTTGGAAGTGGATTGCAGAATTGGAATTTGGAACAGTTATTTGGAAGTGGAATTTGGAATTGGAATTTGAAACACAAATTGAAGAGGGCACTTAGAAAGCAGACGTTTATTAACAAGGTGTAATTTGAATCTGGAATCATAATTTCAGGATGCAATTAAAGAGCGACACGTGGAAGAGAATTATGGTATCAGACAGTGGAAAAGGATATCAAAAGGGGAATTGGGAACGTGATTGTAGAAATGAATTTCAGAATTGCATTTGGCAATTGGAGGTTGGACCTGGAATTTGGAATTGGAATTTAGAACTGGAATATGGAAGTGGACTTTGGAAGTGGAATTTAGAATTGGAATTTAGAACGGGAATTTGTATTTGAAATTTAGAATTGGTATTTACAAGTGGAATTTGGAAGTGGAATTTGGAACTGGAATTTGGAAGTGGAATTTAGAATTGGAACGTGGGAATGGATTTTTGAAGCGGAGTTTTAAATTTGTATGTAGAACTGGAATTTGGAAATGGTATTTGGATTTATAATTTAGAATAGTAATTTGTTAGCTGAATTTGGAAGTGGAATTTAGACCTGGAATTTAAAAGAGGAAATTTTGAAGTTGAATTTGGAATTGGAATTTGAAACACAAATTTACCAGGATACTTAGAAAGCAGAATTTTATTAAAAAGGGGAAATTTGAATCTGGAATCAAAATTTCAGGATGCAGTTCAAGTGCGACCTGTGGAAGAGAATTATTGTATAAGAAATTGGATAAGGAAATCAGAATGGTAATTGGGAACGCGATGCTCGAAGTAAATTTGAGAAGTATATTGGGTAATTTGAGGTTGGAACTGAAATTTGGAATTGGAATTTTGAAGTGTAATTTGGAAGTGGATTTTTTTGAAGGAGAATTTGGAATTTGAATTTACAAGTGGAATTTGGAAGTGGAATGTGTAATTGGAATTTGGAAGTGCATTTTTGAAGTGGAATTTGGAATTGGAATTTAGAATTGAAAGTTAGAATTGGAATTTAGAATTGGAATTTAGAACTGGAATTTGGAAGTGGAATTTAGAACTGGAATTTGGAACTATAATTTGGGAGTGGAATTTGGAATTGGAATTTGGAAGTGGAATTTGGAAGTGGATTGTAGAATTGGAACTTGGAACTGGAATTTGGAAGTGGAATTTAGAACTGGAATTTGGAACTGGAATTTGGAAGTGGAATTTGGAATTGGAATTTGAAACACAAATTGAAGAGGGCACTTAGAAAGCAGACTTTTCTTAATAAGGTGTAATTTGAATGTGGAATCATAATTTTAGGATGCAATTGAAGTGCGACATGCGGAAGAGACTTATAGTATAAGAAACTGGAAAAGGAAAGTAGTAGGGGAATTGGGAACGGGATTGTGTAAGTGTATTTCTGAAATGCATTTGGTAATTGCAGCTTGGAATTGGAATTTGGAAATGGACTTTAAAAGTGGAATTTGATACTGAAATTTGCAAATGAAATATAGATTTGAAATTTGGAAATGGAATTAGGAAGTGGAATTTGTAATTGGAATTTGAAAGTGCATTTTTTTGAAGGAGAATTTGGAATTTGAATTTAGAATTGGAATTTGGAAGTGGAATTTGGATGTGGAATTTGGAAGTGGACATTAGAAGTGGATTTTTGAAGCAGAACTTGGAATTGGAATTTCGAACTGTAGTATGGAAGTGGAATTTGGAAATGGAATTTAGAATTGGAATTTGGAAGTGGAATGCATAATTTGAATTTGGAAGTGGAATTTGGAACTGGAATTTGGCAATGGTATTTGGAATTGGAATTTGAAGCACAAATTTAAAAGGGTACTTACAAAGCAGACTTTTCTTAATAAGGTGTAATTTGAATCTGGAATCATAATTTCAGGATGCAATTGAAGAGCGACATGTGGAAGAGAATTATGGTATCAGACAGTGGAGAAGGATATCAGAAGTGGAATTGAAAACGTGATTGTGAAAGTCAATTTCAGAATTTCATTTGGCAATTAGAGGTTGGACCTGGAATTTGGAATTGGAATTTAGAACTGGAATATGGAAGTGGAATTTGGAAGTGGATTGCAGAATTGGAATTTGGAACAGTTATTTGGAAGTGGAATTTTGAATTGGAATTTGAAACACAAATTGAAGAGGGCACTTAGAAAGCAGACGTTTATTAACAAGGTGTAATATGAATCTGGAATCATAATTTCAAGATGCAATTGAAGAGCGACACGTGGAAGAGAATTATGGTATCAGACAGTGGAAAAGGATATCAGAAGGGGAATTGGGAACGTGATTGTGGAAATGAATTTCAGAATTGCATTTGGCAATTGGAGGTTGGACCTGGAATTTGGAATTGGAATTTAGAACTGGAATATGGAAGTGGACTTTGGAAGTGGAATTTAGAATTGGAATTTAGAACGGGAATTTGTATTTGAAATTTAGAATTGGTATTTACAAGTGGAATTTGGAAGTGGAATTTGGAACTGGAATTTAGAAGTGGAATTTTGAATTGGAACGTGGGATTGGATTTTTGAAGCGGAGTTTTAAATTTATATGTAGAACTGGAATTTGGAAATGGTATTTGGATTTGTAATTTAGAATAGTAATTTGTTAGCTGAATTTGGAAGTGGAATTTAGACCTGGAATTTAAAAGAGGAAATTTTGAAGTTGAATTTGGAATTGGAATTTGAAACACAAATTTACCAGGATACTTAGAAAGCAGAATTTTATTAAAAAGGGGAAATTTGAATCTGGAATCAAAATTTCAGAATGCAGTTCAAGTGCGACCTGTGGAAGAGAATTATTGTATAAGAAATTGGATAAGGAAATCAGAATGGTAATTGGGAACGCAATGCTCGAAGTAAATTTGAGAAGTATATTGGGTAATTTGAGGTTGGACTGAAATTTGGAATTGGAATTTTGAAGTGTAATTTGGAAGTGGATTTCTTTGAAGGAGAAGTTGGAATTTGAATTTACAAGTGGAATTTGGAAGTGGAATGTGTAATTGGAATTTGGAAGTGCATTTTTGAAGTGGAATTTGGAATTGGAATTTAGAATTGAAAGTTAGAATTGGAATTTAGAATTGGAATTTAGAACTGGAATTTGGAAGTGGAATTTAGAACTGAAATTTGGGACTATAATTTGGGAGTGGAATTTGGAATTGGAATTTGAAAGTGGAATTTGGCAGTGGAATTTGGAAGTGGAATTTGTAATTGGAATTTGGAAGTGGATTTCTTTGAAGGAGAATTTGGAATTTGAATTTAGAATTGGAATTTGGAAGTGGAATTTGGAATTGAAATTTGGAAATGGATTTTTGAAGCAGAAATTGGAATTGGAATTTCGAACTGGAATATGGAAGTGGAGTTTGTAAATGGAATTTAGAATTGGAATTTGGAAGTGGAATGTAGAATTGGAATTTGGCAGTGGAATTTAGAATTTAAATTTTGGAAGTGGAATTTGGCCATGGAATTTGGAATTGGAATTTGAAACACACATTTCAGAGGGCACTTAGAAAGCAGACTTTTATTAAGAAGGTGCAATTTGAATCTGGAATCAGAATTTCATAATGCAATTGAAGTGCACCATGTGTAAAAGAATTATGGTATCAGACAGTGGAAATGGATATGAGAAGGGGAATTGGGAACGTGATTGTGGAAGAGAATTTCAGAATTGCATTTCGTAATTGGAGGTTGGACCTGGAATTTGGAATTGGAATTTAGAAGTGGGATTTGGAGGTGGATTTTTGAAGTAGAATTTGGAATTTGAATTTAGAATTCGAATATGGAAGTGGACTTTGGAAGTGGAAATTAGAATTGGAATTTAGAACGGGAATTTGGAAGTAGATTTTTGAAGCAGAGTTTGGAATTTGATTTTAGACCTGAAATTTGGAAGTGGTATTTGAATTGGCATTTAGGATTGTCATTTGTTACCTGAATTTGTAAGTGGAATTTGGAACTGGACTTTAAAACTGGAATTTTGAAGCGGAATTTGGTATTGGAGTTTGAAACACAAATTGACAAGGGCTCTTAGAACGCAGAATTGTATTAAAAAGGGGCAATTTGAATCTGGAATCAAAGTTTCAGGATGCAGTTGAAGTGCACCATGTGGAAGATAATTACAGTATCAGAAATTGGAAAAGGAAATCAGAAGGGGAATTGGGAATGGGATTGTGTAAGTGTATTTCAGAAATGCATTTGGTAATTGGAGCTTGGAACGGGAATTTGGAAATGGGATTTAGAAATGGAATTTGGAACTGAAAGTTGGAAGTGGTATTTGGAAGTCGAATTTGTAATTGCAATTTGGAAGTGGATTTTTTGAAGGAGAATTTTTAATTTGAATTTGGAACTGCAATTTGGAAATGGATTTTTGAAGGAGAATTTGTAATTTGAATTTAGAACTGGGATTTAGAAGGGGAGTTTAAAATTCGAATTTAGAACTGGTATTTGGAAGTGGAATTTGTAATTGAAATTTGGAAGTGCATTTTTGAAGTGGAATTTGGAATTGGAATTTCGAATTGAAATTTAGAATTGGAATTTGAATTTAGAACTGGAATTTGGAAGTGGAATTTGGAAGTGGATTGCAGAATTGGAATTTGGAACAGTTATTTGGAAGTGGAATTTGGAATTGGAATTTGAAACACAAATTGAAGAGGGCACTTAGAAAGCAGACGTTTATTAACAAGGTGTAATTTGAATCTGGAATCATAATTTCAGGATGCAATTAAAGAGCGACACGTGGAAGAGAATTATGGTATCAGACAGTGGAAAAGGATATCAGAAGGGGAATTGGGAACGTGATTGTGGAAATGAATTTCAGAATTGCATTTGGCAATTGGAGGTTGGACCTGGAATTTGGAATTGGAATTTAGAACTGGAATATGGAAGTGGACTTTGGAAGTGGAATTTAGAATTGGAATTTAGAACGGGAATTTGTATTTGAAATTTAGAATTGGTATTTACAAGTGGAATTTGGAAGTGGAATTTGGAACTGGAATTTGGAAGTGGAATTTAGAATTGGAACGTGGGAATGGATTTTTGAAGCGGAGTTTTAAATTTGTATGTAGAACTGGAATTTGGAAATGGTATTTGGATTTATAATTTAGAATAGTAATTTGTTAGCTGAATTTGGAAGTGGAATTTAGACCTGGAATTTAAAAGAGGAAATTTTGAAGTTGAATTTGGAATTGGAATTTGAAACACAAATTTACCAGGATACTTAGAAAGCAGAATTTTATTAAAAAGGGGAAATTTGAATCTGGAATCAAAATTTCAGGATGCAGTTCAAGTGCGACCTGTGGAAGAGAATTATTGTATAAGAAATTGGATAAGGAAATCAGAATGGTAATTGGGAACGCGATGCTCGAAGTAAATTTGAGAAGTATATTGGGAAATTTGAGGTTGGAACTGAAATTTGGAATTGGAATTTTGAAGTGTAATTTGGAAGTGGATTTTTTTGAAGGAGAATTTGGAATTTGAATTTACAAGTGGAATTTGGAAGTGGAATGTGTAATTGGAATTTGGAAGTGCATTTTTGAAGTGGAATTTGGAATTGGAATTTAGAATTGAAAGTTAGAATTGGAATTTAGAATTGGAATTTAGAACTGGAATTTGGAAGTGGAATTTAGAACTGGAATTTGGAACTATAATTTGGGAGTGGAATTTGGAATTGGAATTTGGAAGTGGAATTTGGAAGTGGATTGTAGAATTGGAACTTGGAACTGGAATTTGGAAGTGGAATTTAGAACTGGAATTTGGAACTGGAATTTGGAAGTGGAATTTGGAATTGGAATTTGAAACACAAATTGAAGAGGGCACTTAGAAAGCAGACTTTTCTTAATAAGGTGTAATTTGAATGTGGAATCATAATTTTAGGATGCAATTGAAGTGCGACATGCGGAAGAGACTTATAGTATAAGAAACTGGAAAAGGAAAGTAGTAGGGGAATTGGGAACGGGATTGTGTAAGTGTATTTCTGAAATGCATTTGGTAATTGCAGCTTGAAATTGGAATTTGGAAATGGACTTTAAAAGTGGAATTTGATACTGAAATTTGCAAATGAAATATAGATTTGAAATTTGGAAATGGAATTAGGAAGTGGAAATTGTAATTGGAATTTGAAAGTGCATTTTTTTGAAGGAGAATTTGGAATTTAGAATTGGAATTTGGAAGTGGAATTTGAATGTGGAATTTGGAAGTGGACATTAGAAGTGGATTTTTGAAACAGAACTTGGAATTGGAATTTCGAACTGTAGTATGGAAGTGGAATTTGGAAATGGAATTTAGAATTGGAATTTGGAAGTGGAATGCATAATTGGAATTTGGAAGTGGAATTTGGAACTGGAATTTGGCAATGCTATTTGGAATTGGAATTTGAAGCACAAATTTAAAAGGGTACTTACAAAGCAGACTTTTCTTAATAAGGTGTAATTTGAATCTGGAATCATAATTTCAGGATGCAATTGAAGAGCGACATGTGGAAGAGAATTATGGTATCAGACAGTGGAAAAGGATATCAGAAGGGGAATTGGGAACGTGATTGTGGAAGTCAATTTCAGAATTTCATTTGGCAATTGGAGGTTGGACCTGGAATTTGGAATAGGAATTTGGAATTGAAATTTGGAAGTACATGTTTGAAGCAGAGTTTGGAATTTGATTTTAGACCTGAAATTTGGAAGTGGTATTTGGAATTGGAATTTAGGATTGTCATTTGTTACCTGAATTTGTATGTGAAATTTAGAACCGAACCTTAAAACTGGAATTTTGAAGCGGCATTTGGTATTGGAGTGTGAAACACAAATTGACAAGGGCACTTAGAAAGCAGAATTTTATTAAAAAGGGGCCATTTGAACTTGGAATCAAAATTTCAGGATGCAGAAATTGGTAAAGGAAATCAGAAGGGGAATTGGGAAGGGGATTGTGTAAGTGTATTCCAGAAATGCATTTGGTAACTTGAGGTTGCAGCAGGAATTTGAAAATGGAATTTAGAAGTGGAATTTGGAACTGAAAGTTGGAAGTGGTATTTGTCAGTCGAATTTGTAATTGGAATTTTTAAGTGGATTTTTTGAAGGAGAATTTGTAATTTGAATTTAGAACTGGAATTTGGAAGTGGAGTTTGGCATTGGAATTTAGAATTGGAATTTGGAAGTGGAATTTGGAATTGGAATTTAGAAGTGGAATTTGGAAGTGGAATTTGGAAGTGGATTGTAGAATTGGAACTTGGAACTGGAATTTGGAAGTGGAATTTAGAACTGGAATTTAGAACTGGAATTTGGAAGTGGAATTGGGAATTGGAATTTGGAAGTAGATTTTTGAAGCAGAGTTTGGAATTTGATTTTAGACCTGAAATTTGGAAGTGGTATTTGGAATTGGAATTTAGGATTGTCATTTGTTACCTGATTTTGTAAGTGGACTTTAAAACTGGACCTTAAAACTGGAATTTTGGAGCACAATTTGGTATTGGAATTTAAAACACAAATTGACAAGGGCACTTAGAAAGCAGAATTTTATTAAAAAGGTGCAATTTGAATCTGGAATCAAAATTTCAGGATGCAGTTGAAGTGCGACATGTGGAAGAGAATTACAGTATCAGAAATTGGTAAAGGAAATCAGAAGGGGAATTGGGAAGGGGATTGTGTAAGTGCATTTCAGAAATGCATTTGGTAACTTGAGGTTGCAGCAGGAATTTGAAAATGGAATTTAGAAGTGGAATTTGGAACTGAAAGTTGGAAGTGGTATTTGTCAGTCGAATTTGTAATTGGAATTTGGAAGTGGATTTTTTGAAGGAGAATTTGTAATTTGAATTTAGAACTGGAATTTGGAAGTGGAGTTTGGCAGTGGAATTTAGAATTGGAATTTCAAACAGGAATTTGGAAGTGTAGTTTAAAATTCGAATTTACAACTGGAATTTGGAAGTGGAATTACGAAGTGGAATTTAAAACTGGAATTTGGAAGTGGAATTTGGAACTGGAACTTGGAAGTGGATTTTTGAAGCAGAGATTGAAATTTGAATGTGGAACTGGAATTTGGAAGTGCTATTTGGAACTGAAATTTAGACTTGCAATTTGTTACGTGAATTTGGAAGCGCATTTTTGAAGTGGAATTTGGAATTCTAATTTGGAATTGGAATTTAGAATTGATATTTAGAATAGGAATTTGGAATGGGAATTTAGAAGTGGAATTTGGAAGTGGAATTTGGAAGTGTATTGTAGAATTGGAACTTGGAACTGGAATTTGGAAGTGGAATTTGGAACTGGAATTTGGAACTGGAATTTGGAAGTGGAATTAGGAATTGGAATTTGGAAGTAGATTTTTGAAACAGTGTTTGGAATTTGATTTTAGACCTGAACTTTGGAAGTGGTATTCGGAATTGGAATTTAGGATTGTCATTTGTTACCTGATTTTCTAAGTGGACTTTAGAACTGGACCTTAAAACTGGAATTTTCGAGCACAATTTGGTATTGGAATTTAAAACACAAATTGACAAGGGCACTTAGAAAGCAGAATTTTATTAAAAAGGGGTAATTTGAATCTGGAATCAAAATTTGAGGATGCAGTTGAAGTGCGACATGTGGAAGAGAATTACAGTATCAGAAATTGGTAAAGGAAATCAGAAGGGGAATTGGGAAGGGGATTGTGTAAGTGTATTTCAGAAATGCATTTGGTAACTTGAGGTTGCAGCAGGAATTTGAAAATGGAATTTAGAAGTGGAATTTGGAACTGAAAGTTGTAAGTGGTATTTGTCAGTCGAATTTGTAATTGGAATTTGGAAGTGGATTTTTGGAAGGAGAATTTGTAATTTGAATTTAGAACTGGAATTTGGAAGTGGAGTTTGGCAGTGGAATTTAGAATTGGAATTTCAAACAGGAATTTGGAAGTGTAGTTTAAAATTCGAATTTAGAACTGGAATTTGGAAGTGGAATCAGGAAGTGCAATTTAAAACTGGAATTTGGAAGTGGAATTTGGAACTGGAAGTTGGAAGTGGATTTTTGAATCAGAGATTGAGATTTGAATGTAGAACTGGAATTTGGAAGTGCTATTTGAAACTGAAATTTAGAATTGCAATTTGTTACCTGAATTTGGAAGTGCATTTTTGAAGTGGAATTTGGAATTGGAATTTGGAATTGGAATTTAGAATTGAAATTTAGAATTGGAATTGGAATTTAGAAGTGAAATTTGGAAGTGGAATTTGGAAGTGGATTGTAGAATTGGAACTTGGAACTGGAATTTGTAAGTGGAATTTAGAACTGGAATTTGGAACTGGAATTTGGAAGTGGAATTTGGAATTGAAATTTGGAAATAGATTTTTGAAGCAGAGTTTGGAATTTGATTTTAGACCTGAAATTTGGAAGTGGTATTTGGAATTGGAATTTAGAACTGTCATTTGTTACCTGAATTTGTAAGTGAAATTTAGAACTGGATCTTAAAACTGGAATTTTGAAGCGGCATTTGGTATTGGAGTGTGAAACACAAATTGACAAGGGCACTTAGAAAGCAGAATTTTATTAAAAAGGGGCAATTTGAACCTGGAATCAAAATTTCAGGATGCAGGTGAAGTGCGACATGTGGAAGAGAATTACAGTATGAGAAATTGGTAAAGGAAATCAGAAGGGGAATTGGGAAGGGGATTGTGTAAGTGTATTTCAGAAATGCATTTGGAAACTTGAGGTTGCAGCAGGAATTTGAAAATGGAATTTAGAAGTGGAATTTGGAATTGGAATTTGGAATTGGAATTTAGAATTCAAATTTAGAATAGGAATTTGGAATGGGAATTTAGAAGTGGAATTTGGAAGTGGAATTTGGAAGTGGATTGCAGAATTGGAACTTGGAACTGGAATTTGGAAGTGGTATTTAGAACTGGAATTTGGAACTGGAATTTGGAAGTGGAATTGGGAATTGAAATTTGGAAGTAGATTTTTGAAGCAGAGTTTGGAATTTGATTTTAGACCTGAAATTTGGAAGTGGTATTTGGAATTGGAATTTAGGATTGTCATTTGTTACCTGAATTTGTAAGTGAAATTTAGAACTGGACCTTAAAACTGGAATTTTGAAGCGGCATTTGGTATTGGAGTGTGAAACACAAATTGACAAGGGCACTTAGAAAGCAGAATTTTATTAAAAAGGGGCAATATGAACCTGGAATCAAAATTTCAGGATGCAGGTGAAGTGCGACATGGGGAAGAGAATTACAGTATGAGAAATTGGTAAAGGAAATCAGAAGGGGAATTGGGAAGGGAATTGTGTAAGTGTATTTCAGAAATGCATTTGGTAACTTGAGCTTGGACCTGGAATTTGGAAAAGGAATTTAGAAGTGGAATTTGGAACTGAAAGTTGAAAGTGGTATTTGTCAGTCGAATTTGTAATTGGAATTTGGGAGTGGATTTTTTGAAGGAGAATTTGTAATTTGAATTTAGAACTGGAATTTGGAAGTGGAGTTTGGCATTGGAATTTAGAATTGGAATTTTAAACTGGAATTTGGAAGTGTAGTTTAAAATTCGAATTTAGAACTAGAATTTGGAAGTGGAATTAGGAAGTAGAATTTAAAACTGGAATTTGGAAGTGGAATTTGGAACTGGAACTTGAAAGTGGATTTTTGAAGCAGAGATTGAAATTTGAATGTAGAACTGGAATTTGGAAGTGCTATTTGGAACTGAAATTTAGAATTGCAATTTGTTACCTGAATTTGGAAGTGCATTTTTGAAGTTTAATTTGGAATTGGAATTGGGAATTGGAATTTAGAATTGAAATTTAGAATTGGAATTTGGAATTGGAATTTAGAAGTGGAATTTGGAAGTGGAATTTGGAAGTGGATTGTAGAATTGGAACTTGGAACTGGAATTTGGAAGTGGAATTTAGAACTGGAATTTGGAACTGGAATTTGGAAGTGGAATTTGGAATTGAAATTTGGAAGTAAATTTTTGAAGCAGAGTTTGGAATTTGATTTTAGACCTGAAATTTGGAAGTGGTATTTGGAATTGGAATTTAGGACTGTCATTTGTTACCTGAATTTGTAAGTGAAATTTAGAACTGGATCTTAAAACTGGAATTTTGAAGCGGCATTTGATATTGGAGTGTGAAACACAAATTGACAAGGGCACTTAGAAAGCAGAATTTTATTAAAAAGGGTCAATTTGAACCTGGAATCAAAATTTCAGGATGCAGGTGAAGTGCGACATGTGGAAGAGAATTACAGTATCAGAAATTGGTAAAGGAAATCAGAAGGGGAATTGGGAAGGGGATTGTGTAAGTGTATTTCAGAAATGCATTTGGTAACTTGAGCTTGGACCTGGAATTTCGCAATGGAATTTAGAAGTGGAATTTTAACTAAAAGTTGGAAGTGGTATTTGTCAGTCGAATTTGTAATTGGAATTAGGAAGTGGATTTTTTGAAGGAGAATTTGTAATTTGAATTTAGAACTGAAATTTGTAAGTGGAGTTTGGCATTGGAATTTAGAATTGGAATTTCAAACTGGAATTTGGAAGTGTAGATTAAAATTCGAATTTAGAACTGGAATTTGGAAGTGGAATTGGGAAGTGGAATTTAAAACTGGAAATTGGAAGTGTAATTTGGAACTGGAACTTGGAAGTGGATTTTTGAAGCAGAGATTGAAATTTGAATGTAGAACTGGAATTTGGAAGTGCTATTTGGAACTGAAATTTAGAATTGCAATTTGTTACCTGAATTTGGAAGTGCATTTTTGAAGTGGAATTTGGAATTGGAATTTGGAATTGGAATTTAGAATTGAAATTTAGAATTGGAATTTGGAATTGGAATTTAGAAGTGGAATTTGGAAGTGGAATTTGGAAGTGGATTGTAGAATTGGAACTTGGAACTGGAATTTGGAAGTGGAATTTAGAACTGGAATTTAGAACTGGAATTTGGAAGTGGAATTGGGAATTGGAATTTGGAAGTAGATTTTTGAAGCAGAGTTTGGAATTTGATTTTAGACCTGAAATTTGGAAGTGGTATTTGAAATTGGAATTTAGGATTGTCATTTGTTACCTGATTTTGTAAATGGACTTTAAAACTGGACCTTAAAACGGGAATTTTGGAGCACAATTTGGTATTGGAATTTAAAACACAAATTGACAAGGGCACTTAGAAAGCAGAATTTTATTAAAAAGGGGTAATTTGAATCTGGAATCAAAATTTCAGGATGCAGTTGAAGTGCGACATGTGGAAGAGAATTACAGTATCAGAAATTGGTAAAGGAAATCAGAAGGGGAATTGGGAAGGGGATTGTGTAAGTGTATTTCAGAAATGCATTTGGTAACTTGAGGTTGCAGCAGGAATTTGAAAATGGAATTTAGAAGTGGAATTTGGAACTGAAAGTTGGAAGTGGTATTTGTCAGTCGAATTTATAATTGGAATTTGGAAGTGTATTTTTTGAAGGAGAATTTGTAATTTGAATTTAGAACTGGAATTTGGAAGTGGATTTTGGCAGTGGAATTTAGAATTGGAATTTCAAACAGGAATTTGGAAGTGTAGTTTAAAATTCGAATTTACAACTGGAATTTGGAAGTGGAATTACGAAGTGGAATTTAAAACTGGAATTTGGAAGTGGAATTTGGAACTGGAACTTGGAAGTGGATTTTTGAAGCAGAGATTGAAATTTGAATGTGGAACTGGAATTTGGAAGTGCTATTTGGAACTGAAATTTAGACTTGCAATTTGTTACGTGAATTTGGAAGTGCATTTTTGAAGTGGAATTTGGAATTGGAATTTGGAATTGGAATTTAGAATTGATATTTAGAATAGGAATTGGGAATGGGAATTTAGAAGTGAAATTTGGAAGTGGAATTTGGAAGTGGATTGCAGAATTGGAACTTGGAACTGGAATTTGGAAGTGGAATTTGGAACTGGAATTTGGAACTGGAATTTGGAAGTGGAATTGGGAATTGGAATTTGGAAGTAGATTTTTGAAACAGAGTTTGGAATTTGATTTTAAACCTGAAATTTGGAAGTGGTATTTGGAATTGGAATTTAGGATTGTCATTTGTTACCTGATTTTCTAAGGGGACTTTAGAACTGGACCTTAAAACGGGAATTTTGGAGCACAATTTGGTATTGGAATTTAAAACACAAATTGACAAGGGCACTTAGAAAGCAGAATTTTATTAAAAAGGGGTAATTTGAATCTGGAATCAAAATTTGAGGATGCAGTTGAAGTGCGACATGTGGAAGAGAATTACAGTATCAGAAATTGGTAAAGGAAATCAGAAGGGGAATTGGGAAGGGGATTGTGTAAGTGTATTTCAGAAATGCATTTGGTAACTTGAGGTTGCAGGAGGAAATTGAAAATGGAATTTAGAAGTGGAATTTGGAACTGAAAGTTGAAAGTGGTATTTGTCAGTCGAATTTATAATTGGAATTTGGAAGTGGATTTTTTGAAGGAGAATTTGTAATTTGAGTTTAGAACTGGAATTTGGAAGTGGAGTTTGGCAGTGGAATTTAGAATTGGAATTTCAAACAGGAATTTGGAAGTGTAGTTTAAAATTCGAATTTAGAACTGGAATTTGGAAGTGGAATCAGGAAGTGCAATTTAAAACTGGAATTTGGAAGTGGAATTTGGAACTGGAAGTTGGAAGTGGATTTTTGAATCAGAGATTGAGATTTGAATGTAGAACTGGAATTTGGAAGTGCTATTTGAAACTGAAATTTAGAATTGCAATTTGTTACCTGAATTTGGAAGTGCATTTTTGAAGTGGAATTTGGAATTGGAATTTGGAATTGGAATTTAGAATTGAAATTTAGAATTGGAATTGGAATTTAGAAGTGAAATTTGGAAGTGGAATTTGGAAGTGGATTGTAGAATTGGAACTTGGAACTGGAATTTGGAAGTGGAATTTAGAACTGGAATTTGGAACTGGAATTTGGAAGTGGAATTTGGAATTGAAATTTGGAAATAGATTTTTGAAGCAGAGTTTGGAATTTGATTTTAGACCTGAAATTTGGAAGTGGTATTTGGAATTGGAATTTAGAACTGTCATTTGTTACCTGAATTTGTAAGTGAAATTTAGAACTGGACCTTAAAACTGGAATTTTGAAGCGGCATTTGGTATTGGAGTGTGAAACACAAATTGACAAGGGCACTTAGAAAGCAGAATTTTATTAAAAAGGGGCAATTTGAACCTGGAATCAAAATTTCAGGATGCAGGTGAAGTGCGACATGTGGAAGAGAATTACAGTATGAGAAATTGATAAAGGAAATCAGAAGGGGAATTGGGAAGGGGATTGTGTAAGTGTATTTCAGAAATGCATTTGGAAACTTGAGGTTGCAGCAGGAATTTGAAAATGGAATTTAGAAGTGGAATTTGGAATTGGAATTTGGAATTGGAATTTGGAATTGAAATTTAGAATAGGAATTTGGAATGGGAATTTAGAAGTGGAATTTGGAAGTGGAATTTGGAAGTGGATTGCAGAATTGGAACTTGGAACTGGAATTTGGAAGTGGAATTTAGAAGTGGAATTTGAAACTGAAATTTGGAAGTGGAATTGGGAATTGAAATTTGGAAGTAGATTTTTGAAGCAGAGTTTGAAATTTGATTTTAGACCTGAAATTTGTAAGTGGTATTTGGAATTGGAATTTAGGATTGTCATTTGTTACCTGAATTTGTAAGTGAAATTTAGAACTGTACCTTAAAACTGGAATTTTGAAGCGGCATTTGGTATTGGAGTGTGAAACACAAATTGACAAGGGCACTTAGAAAGCAGAATTTTATTAAAAAGGGGCAATATGAACCTGGAATCAAAATTTCAGGATGCAGGTGAAGTGCGACATGGGGAAGAGAATTACAGTATGAGAAATTGGTAAAGGAAATCAGAAGGGGAATTGGGAAGGGAATTGTGTAAGTGTATTTCAGAAATGCATTTGGTAACTTGAGCTTGTACCTGGAATTTGGAAAAGGAATTTAGAAGTGGAATTTGGAACTGAAAGTTGAAAGTGGTATTTGTCAGTCGAATTTGTAATTGGAATTTGGGAGTGGATTTTTTGAAGGAGAATTTGTAATTTGAATTTAGAACTGGAATTTGGAAGTGGAGTTTGGCATTGGAATTTAGAATTGGAATTTTAAACTGGAATTTGGAAGTGTAGTTTAAAATTCGAATTTAGAATTAGAATTTGGAAGTGGAATTAGGAAGTACAATTTAAAACTGGAATTTGGAAGTGGAATTTGGAACTGGAACTTGAAAGTGGATTTTTGAAGCAGAGATTGAAATTTGAATGTAGAACTGGAATTTGGAAGTGCTATTTGGAACTGAAATTTAGAATTGCAATTTGTTACCTGAATTTGGAAGTGCATTTTTGAAGTGGAATTTGGAATTGGAATTGGGAATTGGAATTTAGAATTGAAATTTAGAATTGGAATTTGGAATTGGAATTTAGAAGTGGAATTTGGAAGTGGAATTTGGAAGTGGATTGTAGAATTGGAACTTGGAACTGGAATTTGGAAGTGGAATTTAGAACTGGAATTTGGAACTGGAATTTGGAAGTGGAATTTGGAATTGAAATTTGGAAGTAGATTTTTGAAGCAGAGTTTGGAATTTGATTTTAGACCTGAAATTTGGAAGTGGTATTTGGAATTGGAATTTAGGACTGTCATTTGTTACCTGAATTTGTAAGTGAAATTTAGAACTGGATCTTAAAACTGGAATTTTGAAGCGGCATTTGGTATTGGAGTGTGAAACACAAATTGACAAGGGCACTTAGAAAGCAGAATTTTATTAAAAAGGGTCAATTTGAACCTGGAATCAAAATTTCAGGATGCAGGTGAAGTGCGACATGTGGAAGAGAATTACACTATCAGAAATTGGTAAAGGAAATCAGAAGGGGAATTGGGAAGGGGATTGTGTAAGTGTATTTCAGAAATGCATTTGGTAACTTGAGCTTGGACCTGGAATTTCGCAATGGAATTTAGAAGTGGAATTTTAACTAAAAGTTGGAAGTGGTATTTGTCAGTCGAATTTGTAATTGGAATTTGGAAGTGGATTTTTTGAAGGAGAATTTTTAATTTGAATTTAGAACTGAAATTTGGAAGTGGAGTTTGGCAGTGGAATTTAGAATTGGAATTTCAAACTGGAATTTGGAAGTGTAGATTAAAATTCGAATTTAGAACTGGAATTTGGAAGTGGAATTGGGAAGTGGAATTTAAAACTGGAATTTGGAAGTGGAATTTGGAACTGGAACTTGGAAGTTAATTTTTGAAGCAGAGATTGAAATTTGAATGTAGAACTGGAATTTGGAAGTGCTATTTGGAACTGAAATTTAGAATTGCAATTTGTTACCTGAATTTGGAAGTGCATTTTTGAAGTGGAATTTGGAATTGGAATTTGGAATTGGAATTTAGAATTGAAATTTAGAATTGGAATTTGGAATTGGAATTTAGAAGTGGAATTTGGAAGTGGAATTTGGAAGTGGATTGTAGAATTGGAACTTGGAACTGGAATTTGGAAGTGGAATTTAGAACTGGAATTTAGAACTGGAATTTGGAAGTGGAATTGGGAATTGGAATTTGGAAGTAGATTTTTGAAGCAGAGTTTGGAATTTGATTTTAGACCTGAAATTTGGAAGTGGTATTTGAAATTGGAATTTAGGATTGTCATTTGTTACCTGATTTTGTAAATGGACTTTAAAACTGGACCTTAAAACGGGAATTTTGGAGCACAATTTGGTATTGGAATTTAAAACACAAATTGACAAGGGCACTTAGAAAGCAGAATTTTATTAAAAAGGTGCAATTTGAATCTGGAATCAAAATTTCAGGATGCAGTTGAAGTGCGACATGTGGAAGAGAATTACAGTATCAGAAATTGGTAAAGGAAATCAGAAGGGGAATTGGGAAGGGGATTGTGTAAGTGTATTTCAGAAATGCATTTGGTAACTTGAGGTTGCAGGAGGAAATTGAAAATGGAATTTAGAAGTGGAATTTGGAACTGAAAGTTGGAAGTGGTATTTGTCAGTCGAATTTGTAATTGGAATTTGGAAGTGGATTTTTTGAAGGAGAATTTGTAATTTGAATTTAGAACTGGAATTTGGAAGTGGAGTTTGGCAGTGGAATTTAGAATTGGAATTTCAAACAGGAATTTGGAAGTGTAGTTTAAAATTCGAATTTAGAACTGGAATTTGGAAGTGGAATTACGAAGTGGAATTTAAAACTGGAATTTGGAAGTGGAATTTGGAACTGGAAGTTGGAAGTGGATTTTTGAATCAGAGATTGAGATTTGAATGTAGAACTGGAATTTGGAAGTGCTATTTGAAACTGAAATTTAGAATTGCAATTTGTTACCTGAATTTGGAAGTGCATTTTTGAAGTGGAATTTGGAATTGGAATTTGGAATTGGAATTTAGAATTGAAATTTAGAATTGGAATTGGAATTTAGAAGTGAAATTTGGAAGTGGAATTTGGAAGTGGATTGTAGAATTGGAACTTGGAACTGGAATTTGGAAGTGGAATTTAGAACTGGAATTTGGAACTGGAATTTGGAAGGGGAATTTGGAATTGAAATTTGGAAATAGATTTTTGAAGCAGAGTTTGGAATTTGATTTTAAACCTGAAATTTGTAAGTGGTATTTGGAATTGGAATTTAGAACTGTCATTTGTTACCTGAATTTGTAAGTGAAATTTAGAACTGGATCTTAAAACTGAAATTTTGAAGCGGCATTTGGTATTGGAGTGTGAAACACAAATTGACAAGGGCACTTAGAAAGCAGAATTTTATTAAAAAGGGGCAATTTGAACCTGGAATCAAAATTTCAGGATGCAGGTGAAGTGCGACATGTGGAAGAGAATTACAGTATGAGAAATTGATAAAGGAAATCAGAAGGGGAATTGGGAAGGGGATTGTGTAAGTGTATTTCAGAAATGCATTTGGAAACTTGAGGTTGCAGCAGGAATTTGAAAATGGAGTTTAGAAGTGGAATTTGGAATTGGAATTTGGAATTGGAATTTAGAATTGAAATTTAGAATAGGAATTTGGAATGGGAATTTAGAAGTGGAATTTGGAAGTGGAATTTGGAAGTGGATTGCAGAATTGGAACTTGGAACTGGAATTTGGAAGTGGAATTTAGAACTGGAATTTGGAACTGGAATTTGGAAGTGGAATTGGGAATTGAAATTTGGAAGTAGATTTTTGAAGCAGAGTTTGGAATTTGATTTTAGACCTGAAATTTGGAAGTGGTATTTGGAATTGGAATTTAGGACTGTCATTTGTTACCTGAATTTTTAAGTGAAATTTAGAACTGGATCTTAAAACTGGAATTTTGAAGCGGCATTTGGTATTGGAGTGTGAAACACAAATTGACAAGGGCACTTAGAAAGCAGAATTTTATTAAAAAGGGTCAATTTGAACCTGGAATCAAAATTTCAGGATGCAGGTGAAGTGCGACATGTGGAAGAGAATTACAGTATCAGAAATTGGTAAAGGAAATCAGAAGGCGAATTGGGAAGGGGATTGTGTAAGTGTATTTCAGAAATGCATTTGGTAACTTGAGCTTGGACCTGGAATTTCGCAATGGAATTTAGAAGTGGAATTTTAACTAAAAGTTGGAAGTGGTATTTGTCAGTCGAATTTGTAATTGGAATTTGGAAGTGGATTTTTTGAAGGAGAATTTGTAATTTGAATTTAGAACTGAAATTTGGAAGTGGAGTTTGGCAGTGGAATTTAGAATTGGAATTTCAAACTGGAATTTGGAAGTGTAGATTAAAATTCGAATTTAGAACTGGAATTTGGAAGTGGAATTGGGAAGTGGAATTTAAAACTGGAATTTGGAAGTGGAATTTGGAACTGGAACTTGGAAGTGGATTTTTGAAGCAGAGATTGAAATTTGAATGTAGAACTGGTATTTGGAAGTGCTATTTGGAACTGAAATTTAGAATTGCAATTTGTTACCTGAATTTGGAAGTGCATTTTTGAAGTGGAATTTGGAATTGGAATTTGGAATTGGAATTTAGAATTGAAATTTAGAATTGGAATTTGGAATTGGAATTTAGAAGTGGAATTTGGAAGTGGAATTTGGAAGTGGATTGTAGAATTGGAACTTGGAACTGGAATTTGGAAGTGGAATTTACAACTGGAATTTAGAACTGGAATTTGGAAGTGGAATTGGGAATTGGAATTTGGAAGTAGATTTTTGAAGCAGAGTTTGGAATTTGATTTTAGACCTGAAATTTGGAAGTGGTATTTGAAATTGGAATTTAGGATTGTCATTTGTTACCTGATTTTGTAAATGGACTTTAAAACTGGACCTTAAAACGGGAATTTTGGAGCACAATTTGGTATTGGAATTTAAAACACAAATTGACAAGGGCACTTAGAAAGCAGAATTTTATTAAAAAGAGGTAATTTGAATCTGGAATCAAAATTTCAGGATGCAGTTGAAGTGCGACATGTGGAAGAGAATTACAGTATCAGAAATTGGTAAAGGAAATCAGAAGGGGAATTGGGAAGGGGATTGTGTAAGTGTATTTCAGAAATGCATTTGGTAACTTGAGGTTGCAGCAGGAATTTGAAAATGGAATTTAGAAGTGGAATTTGGAACTGAAAGTTGGAAGTGGTATTTGTCAGTCGCATTTGTAATTGGAATTTGAAAGTGGATTTTTTGAAGGAGAATTTGTAATTTGAATTTAGAACTGGAATTTGGAAGTGGAGTTTGGCAGTGGAATTTAGAATTGGAATTTCAAACAGGAATTTGGAAGTGTAGTTTAAAATTCGAATTTACAACTGGAATTTGGAAGTGGAATTACGAAGTGGAATTTAAAACTGGAATTTGGAAGTGGAATTTGGAACTGGAACTTGGAAGTGGATTTTTGAAGCAGAGATTGAAATTTGAATGTGGAACTGGAATTTGGAAGTGCTATTTGTAACTGAAATTTAGACTTGCAATTTGTTATACGTGAATTTGGAAGTGCATTTTTGAAGTGGAATTTGGAATTGGAATTTGGAATTGGAATTTAGAATTGATATTTAGAATAGGAATTTGGAATGGGAATTTAGAAGTGAAATTTGGAAGTGGAATTTGGAAGTGGATTGCAGAATTGGAACTTGGAACTGGAATTTGGAAGTGGAATTTGGAACTGGAATTTGGAACTGGAATTTGGAAGTGGAATTGGGAATTGGAATTTGGAAGTAGATTTTTGAAACAGAGTTTGGAATTTGATTTTAAACCTGAAATTTGGAAGTGGTATTTGGAATTGGAATTTAGGATTGTCATTTGTTACCTGATTTTCTAAGGGGACTTTAGAACTGGACCTTAAAACGGGAATTTTGGAGCACAATTTGGTATTGGAATTTAAAACACAAATTGACAAGGGCACTTAGAAAGCAGAATTTTATTAAAAAGGGGTAATTTGAATCTGGAATCAAAATTTCAGGATGCAGTTGAAGTGCGACATGTGGAAGAGAATTACAGTATGAGAAATTGGTAAAGGAAATCAGAAGGGGAATTGGGTAGGGGATTGTGTAAGTGTATTTCAGAAATGCATTTGGTAACTTGAGGTTGCAGGAGGAAATTGAAAATGGAATTTAGAAGTGGAATTTGGAACTGAAAGTTGGAAGTGGTATTTGTCAGTCGAATTTGTAATTGGAATTTGGAAGTGGATTTTTTGAACGAGAATTTGTAATTTGAATTTAGAACTGGAATTTGGAAGTGGAGTTTGGCAGTGGAATTTAGAATTGGAATTTCAAACAGGAATTTGGAAGTGTAGTTTAAAATTCGAATTTACAACTGCAATTTGGAAGTGAAATTAGGAAGTGGAATTTAAAACTGGAATTTGGAAGTGGAATTTGGAACTGGAACTTGGAAGTGGATTTTTGAATCAGAGATTGAGATTTGAATGTAGAACTGGAATTTGGAAGTGCTATTTGAAACTGAAATTTAGAATTGCAATTTGTTACCTGAATTTGGAAGTGCATTTTTGAAGTGGAATTTGGAATTGGAATTTGGAATTGGAATTTAGAATTGAAATTTAGAATTGGAATTGGAATTTAGAAGTGAAATTTGGAAGTGGAATTTGGAAGTGGATTGTAGAATTGGAACTTGGAACTGGAATTTCGAAGTGGAATTTAGAACTGGAATTTGGAACTGGAATTTGGAAGTGGAATTTGGAATTGAAATTTGGTAATAGATTTTTGAAGCAGAGTTTGGAATTTGATTTTAGACCTGAAATTTGGAAGTGGTATTTGGAATTGGAATTTAGAACTGTCATTTGTTACCTGAATTTGTAAGTGAAATTTAGAACTGGATCTTAAAACTGAAATTTTGAAGCGGCATTTGGTATTGGAGTGTGAAACACAAATTGACAAGGGCACTTAGAAAGCAGAATTTTATTAAAAAGGGGCAATTTGAACCTGGAATCAAAATTTCAGGATGCAGGTGAAGTGCGACATGTGGAAGAGAATTACAGTATGAGAAATTGATAAAGGAAATCAGAAGGGGAATTGGGAAGGGGATTGTGTAAGTGTATTTCAGAAATGCATTTGGAAACTTGAGGTTGCAGCAGGAATTTGAAAATGGAGTTTAGAAGTGGAATTTGGAATTGGAATTTGGAATTGGAATTTAGAATTGAAATTTAGAATAGGAATTTGGAATGGGAATTTAGAAGTGGAATTTGGAAGTGGAATTTGGAAGTGGATTGCAGAATTGGAACTTGGAACTGGAATTTGGAAGTGGAATTTAGAACTGGATTTTGGAACTGGAATTTGGAAGTGGAATTGGGAATTGAAATTTGGAAGTAGATTTTTGAAGCAGAGTTTGGAATTTGATTTTAGAACTGAAATTTGGAAGTGGTATTTGGAATTGGAATTTAGGACTGTCATTTGTTACCTGAATTTTTAAGTGAAATTTAGAACTGGATCTTAAAACTGGAATTTTGAAGCGGCATTTGGTATTGGAGTGTGAAACACAAATTGACAAGGGCACTTAGAAAGCAGAATTTTATTAAAAAGGGTCAATTTGAACCTGGAATCAAAATTTCAGGATGCAGGTGAAGTGCGACATGTGGAAGAGAATTACAGTATCAGAAATTGGTAAAGGAAATCAGAAGGCGAATTGGGAAGGGGATTGTGTAAGTGTATTTCAGAAATGCATTTGGTAACTTGAGCTTGGACCTGGAATTTCGCAATGGAATTTAGAAGTGGAATTTTAACTAAAAGTTGGAAGTGGTATTTGTCAGTCGAATTTGTAATTGGAATTTGGAAGTGGATTTTTCGAAGGAGAAGTTGTAATTTGAATTTAGAACTGGAATTTGGAAGTGGAGTTTGGCAGTGGAATTTAGAATTGGAATTTCAAACTGGAATTTGGAAGTGTAGATTAAAATTCGAATTTAGAACTGGAATTTGAAAGTGAAATTAGGAAGTGGAATTTAAAACTGAAATTTGGAAGTGAAATTTGGAACTGGAACTTGGAAGTGGATTTTTGAATCAGAGATTGAAATTTGAATGTAGAACTGGAATTTGGAAGTGCTATTTGTAACTGAAATTTAGAATTGCAATTTGTTACCTGAATTTGGAAGTGCATTTTTGAAGTGAAATTTGGAATTGGAATTTGGAGTTGGAATTTAGAATTGAAATTTAGAATTGGAATTGGAATTTAGAAGTGGAATTTGGAAGTGGAATTTGGAAGTGGATTGTCGAATTGGAACTTGGAACTGAAATTTGGAAGTGGAATTTAGAACTGGAATTTGGAACTGGAATTTGGAAGTGAAATTTGGAATTGAAATTTGGAAGTAGATGTTTGAAGCAGAGTTTGGAATTTGATTTTAGACCTGAAATTTGGAAATGGTATTTGGAATTGGAATTTAGGACTTTCATTTGTTACCTGAATTTGTAAGTGAAATTTAGAACTGAACCTTAAAACTGGAATTTTGAAGCGGCATTTGGTATTGGAGTGTGAAACACAAATTGACAAGGGCACTTAGAAAGCAGAATTTTATTAAAAAGGGGCAATTTGAACCTGGAATCAAAATTTCAGGATGCAGGTGAAGTGCGACATGTGGAAGAGAATTACAGTATGAGAAATTGGTAAAGGAAATCAGAAGGGGAATTGGGAAGGGGATTGTGTAAGTGTATTTCAGAAATGCATTTGGTAACTTGAGGTTGCAGCAGGAATTTGAAAATGGAATTTAGAAGTGGAATTTGGAATTGGAATTTGGAATTGGAATTTAGAATTGAAATTTAGAATAGGAATTTGGAATGGGAATTTAGAAGTGGAATTTGGAAGTGGAATTTGGAAGTGGATTGCAGAATTGGAACTTGGAACTGGAATTTGGAAGTGGAATTTAGAACTGGAATTTGGAACTGGAATTTGGAAGTGGAATTGGGAATTGAAATTTGGAAGTAGATTTTTGAAGCAGAGTTTGGAATTTGATTTTAGACCTGAAATTTGGAAGTGGTATTTGGAATTGGAATTTAGGATTGTCATTTGTTACCTGAATTTGTAAGTGAAATTTAGAACTGGACCTTAAAACTGGAATTTTGAAGCGGCATTTGGTATTGGAGTGTGAAACACAAATTGACAAGGGCACTTAGAAAGCAGAATTTTATTAAAAAGGGGCAATTTGAACCTGGAATCAAAATTTCAGGATGCAGGTGAAGTGCGACATGTGGAAGAGAATTACAGTATGAGAAATTGGTAAAGGAAATCAGAAGGGGAATTGGGAAGGGGATTGTGTAAGTGTATTTCAGAAATGCATTTGGTAACTTGAGCTTGGACCTGGAATTTGGAAATGGAATTTAGAAGTGGAATTTGGAACTGAAAGTTGAAAGTGGTATTTGTCAGTCGAATTTGTAATTGGAATTTGAAAGTGGATTTTTTGAAGGAGAATTTGTAATTTGAATTTAGAACTGGAATTTGGAAGTGGAGTTTGGCAGTGGAATTTAGAATTGGAATTTCAAACTGGAATTTGGAAGTGTAGTTTAAAATTCGAATTTAGAACTGGAATTTGGAAGTGGAATTAGGAAGTAGAATTGAAAACTGGAATTTGGAAGTGGAATTTGGAACTGGAACTTGAAAGTGGATTTTGGAAGCAGAGATTGAAATTTGAATGTAGAACTGGAATTTGGAAGTGCTATTTGGAACTGAAATTTAGAATTGCAATTTGTTACCTGAATTTGGAAGTGCATTTTTGAAGTGGAATTTGGAATTGGAATTTGGAATTGGAATTTAAAATTGAAATTTAGAATTGGAATTGGAATTTAGAAGTGGAATTTGGAAGTGGAATTTGGAAGTGGATTGCAGAATTGGAACTTGGAACTGGAATTTGGAAGTGGAATTTAGAACTGGAATTTGGAACTGGAATTTGGAAGTGGAATTGGGAATTGAAATTTGGAAGTAGATTTTTGAAGCAGAGTTTGGAATTTGATTTTAGACCTGAAATTTGGAAGTGGTATTTGGAATTGGAATTTAGGATTGTCATTTGTTACCTGAATTTGTAAGTGAAATTTAGAACTGGACCTTAAAACTGGAATTTTGAAGCGGCATTTGGTATTGGAGTGTGAAACACAAATTGACAAGGGCACTTAGAAAGCAGAATTTTATTAAAAAGGGTCAATTTGAACCTGGAATCAAAATTTCAGGATGCAGGTGAAGTGCGACATGTGGAAGAGAATTACAGTATGAGAAATTGGTAAAGGAAATCAGAAGGGGAATTGGGAAGGGGATTGTGTAAGTGTATTTCAGAAATGCATTTGGTAACTTGAGCTTGGACCTGGAATTTGGAAATGGAATTTAGAAGTGGAATTTGGAACTGAAAGTTGAAAGTGGTATTTGTCAGTCGAATTTGTAATTGGAATTTGAAAGTGGATTTTTTGAAGCAGAGTTTGGAATTTGATTTTAGACCTGAAATTTGGAAGTGGTATTTGGAATTGGAATTTAGAACTGTCATTTGTTACCTGAATTTGTAAGTGAAATTTAGAACTGGATCTTAAAACTGAAATTTTGAAGCGGCATTTGGTATTGGAGTGTGAAACACAAATTGACAAGGGCACTTAGAAAGCAGAATTTTATTAAAAAGGGGCAATTTGAACCTGGAATCAAAATTTCAGGATGCAGGTGAAGTGCGACATGTGGAAGAGAATTACAGTATGAGAAATTGATAAAGGAAATCAGAAGGGGAATTGGGAAGGGGATTGTGTAAGTGTATTTCAGAAATGCATTTGGAAACTTGAGGTTGCAGCAGGAATTTGAAAATGGAGTTTAGAAGTGGAATTTGGAATTGGAATTTGGAATTGGAATTTAGAATTGAAATTTAGAATAGGAATTTGGAATGGGAATTTAGAAGTGGAATTTGGAAGTGGAATTTGGAAGTGGATTGCAGAATTGGAACTTGGAACTGGAATTTGGAAGTGGAATTTAGAACTGGAATTTGGAACTGGAATTTGGAAGTGGAATTGGGAATTGAAATTTGGAAGTAGATTTTTGAAGCAGAGTTTGGAATTTGATTTTAGACCTGAAATTTGGAAGTGGTATTTGGAATTGGAATTTAGGACTGTCATTTGTTACCTGAATTTTTAAGTGAAATTTAGAACTGGATCTTAAAACTGGAATTTTGAAGCGGCATTTGGTATTGGAGTGTGAAACACAAATTGACAAGGGCACTTAGAAAGCAGAATTTTATTAAAAAGGGTCAATTTGAACCTGGAATCAAAATTTCAGGATGCAGGTGAAGTGCGACATGTGGAAGAGAATTACAGTATCAGAAATTGGTAAAGGAAATCAGAAGGCGAATTGGGAAGGGGATTGTGTAAGTGTATTTCAGAAATGCATTTGGTAACTTGAGCTTGGACCTGGAATTTCGCAATGGAATTTAGAAGTGGAATTTTAACTAAAAGTTGGAAGTGGTATTTGTCAGTCGAATTTGTAATTGGAATTTGGAAGTGGATTTTTCGAAGGAGAAGTTGTAATTTGAATTTAGAACTGGAATTTGGAAGTGGAGTTTGGCAGTGGAATTTAGAATTGGAATTTCAAACTGGAATTTGGAAGTGTAGATTAAAATTCGAATTTAGAACTGGAATTTGAAAGTGAAATTAGGAAGTGGAATTTAAAACTGAAATTTGGAAGTGAAATTTGGAACTGGAACTTGGAAGTGGATTTTTGAATCAGAGATTGAAATTTGAATGTAGAACTGGAATTTGGAAGTGCTATTTGTAACTGAAATTTAGAATTGCAATTTGTTACCTGAATTTGGAAGTGCATTTTTGAAGTGAAATTTGGAATTGGAATTTGGAGTTGGAATTTAGAATTGAAATTTAGAATTGGAATTGGAATTTAGAAGTGGAATTTGGAAGTGGAATTTGGAAGTGGATTGTCGAATTGGAACTTGGAACTGAAATTTAGAAGTGGAATTTAGAACTGGAATTTGGAACTGGAATTTGGAAGTGAAATTTGGAATTGAAATTTGGAAGTAGATGTTTGAAGCAGAGTTTGGAATTTGATTTTAGACCTGAAATTTGGAAATGGTATTTGGAATTGGAATTTAGGACTGTCATTTGTTACCTGAATTTGTAAGTGAAATTTAGAACTGAACCTTAAAACTGGAATTTTGAAGCGGCATTTGGTATTGGAGTGTGAAACACAAATTGACAAGGGCACTTAGAAAGCAGAATTTTATTAAAAAGGGGCAATTTGAACCTGGAATCAAAATTTCAGGATGCAGGTGAAGTGCGACATGTGGAAGAGAATTACAGTATGAGAAATTGGTAAAGGAAATCAGAAGGGGAATTGGGAAGGGGATTGTGTAAGTGTATTTCAGAAATGCATTTGGTAACTTGAGGTTGCAGCAGGAATTTGAAAATGGAATTTAGAAGTGGAATTTGGAATTGGAATTTGGAATTGGAATTTAGAATTGAAATTTAGAATAGGAATTTGGAATGGGAATTTAGAAGTGGAATTTGGAAGTGGAATTTGGAAGTGGATTGCAGAATTGGAACTTGGAACTGGAATTTGGAAGTGGAATTTAGAACTGGAATTTGGAACTGGAATTTGGAAGTGGAATTGGGAATTGAAATTTGGAAGTAGATTTTTGAAGCAGAGTTTGGAATTTGATTTTAGACCTGAAATTTGGAAGTGGTATTTGGAATTGGAATTTAGGATTGTCATTTGTTACCTGAATTTGTAAGTGAAATTTAGAACTGGACCTTAAAACTGGAATTTTGAAGCGGCATTTGGTATTGAAGTGTGAAACACAAATTGACAAGGTCACTTAGAAAGCAGAATTTTATTAAAAAGGGGCAATTTGAACCTGGAATCAAAATTTCAGGATGCAGGTGAAGTGCGACATGTGGAAGAGAATTACAGTATGAGAAATTGGTAAAGGAAATCAGAAGGGGAATTGGGAAGGGGATTGTGTAAGTGTATTTCAGAAATGCATTTGGTAACTTGAGCTTGGACCTGGAATTTGGAAATGGAATTTAGAAGTGGAATTTGGAACTGAAAGTTGAAAGTGGTATTTGTCAGTCGAATTTGTAATTGGAATTTGAAAGTGGATTTTTTGAAGGAGAATTTGTAATTTGAATTTAGAACTGGAATTTGGAAGTGGAGTTTGGCAGTGGAATTTAGAATTGGAATTTCAAACTGGAATTTGGAAGTGTAGTTTAAAATTCGAATTTAGAACTGGAATTTGGAAGTGGAATTAGGAAGTAGAATTGAAAACTGGAATTTGGAAGTGGAATTTGGAACTGGAACTTGAAAGTGGATTTTGGAAGCAGAGATTGAAATTTGAATGTAGAACTGGAATTTGGAAGTGCTATTTGGAACTGAAATTTAGAATTGCAATTTGTTACCTGAATTTGGAAGTGCATTTTTGAAGTGGAATTTGGAATTGGAATTTGGAATTGGAATTTAAAATTGAAATTTAGAATTGGAATTGGAATTTAGAAGTGGAATTTGGAAGTGGAATTTGGAAGTGGATTGTCGAATTGGAACTTGGAACTGAAATTTGGAAGTGGAATTTAGAACTGGAATTTGGAACTGGAATTTGGAAGTGGAATTTGGAATTGAAATTTGGAAGTAGATGTTTGAAGCAGAGTTTGGAATTTGATTTTAGACCTGAAATTTGGAAATGGTATTTGGAATTGGAATTTAGGACTGTCATTTGTTACCTGAATTTGTAAGTGAAATTTAGAACTGAACCTTAAAACTGGAATTTTGAAGCGGAATTTGGTATTGGAGTTTGAAGCACAAATTGACAAGGGCACTTAGAAAGCAGAATTTTATTAAAAAGGGGTCATTTGAACCTGGAATCAAAATTTCAGGATGCAGGTGAAGTGCGACATGTGGAAGAGAATTTCAGTATGAGAAATTGGTAAAGGACATCAGAAGGGGAATTGGGAAGGGGATTGTGTAAGTGTATTTCAGAAATGCATTTGGTAACTTGAGGTTGCAGCAGGAATTTGAAAATGGAATTTAGAAGTGGAATTTGGAATTGGAATTTGGAATTGGAATTTAGAATTGAAATTTAGAATAGGAATTTGGAATTGGAATTTAGAAGTGGAATTTGGAAGTGGAATTTGGAAGTGGATTGCAGAATTGGAACTTGGAACTGGAATTTGGAAGTAGAATTTAGAACTGGAATTTGGAACTGGAATTTGGAAGTGGAATTGGGAATTGAAATTTGGAAGTAGATTTTTGAAACAGAGTTTGGAATTTGATTTTAGACCTGAAATTTGGAAGTGGTATTTGGAATTGGAGTTTAGGATTGTCATTTGTTACCTGAATTTGTAAGTGAAATTTAGAACTGGACCTTAAAACTGGAATTTTCAAGCGGCATTTGGTATTGGAGTGTGAAACACAAATTGACAAGGACACTTAGAAAGCAGAATTTTATTCAAAAGGGGCAATTTGAACCTGGAATCAAAATTTAAGGATGCAGGTGAAGTGCGACATGTGGAAGAGAATTACAGTATCAGAAATTGGTAAAGGAAATCAGAAGGGGAATTGGGAAGGGGATTGTGTAAGTGTATTTCAGAAATGCATTTGGTAACTTGAGCTTGGACCTGGAATTTGGAAATGGAATTTAGAAGTGGAATCTGGAACTGAAAGTTGGAAGTGGTATTTGTCAGTCGAATTTGTAATTGGAATTTGGAAGTGGATTTTTTGAAGGAGAATTTGTAATTTGAATTTAGAACTGGAATTTGGAAGTGGAGTTTGGCAGTGGAATTTAGAATTGGAATTTCAAACAGGAATTTGGAAGTGTAGTTTAAAATTCGAATTTAGAACTGGAATTTGGAAGTGGAATCAGGAAGTGGAATTTAAAACTGGAATTTGGAAGTGGAATTTGGAACTGGAAGTTGGAAGTGGATTTTTGAATCAGAGATTGAGATTTGAATGTAGAACTGGAATTTGGAAGTGCTATTTGAAACTGAAATTTAGAATTGCAATTTGTTACCTGAATTTGGAAGTGCATTTTTGAAGTGGAATTTGGAATTGGAATTTGGAATTGGAATTTAGAATTGAAATTTAGAATTGGAATTGGAATTTAGAAGTGAAATTTGGAAGTGGAATTTGGAAGTGGATTGTAGTATTGGAACTTGGAACTGGAATTTGGAAGTGGAATTTAGAACTGGAATTTGGAACTGAAATTTGGAAGTGGAATTTGGAATTGAAATTTGGAAATAGATTTTTGAAGCAGAGTTTGGAATTTGATTTTAGATCTGAAATTTGGAAGTGGTATTTGGAATTGGAATTTAGAACTGTCATTTGTTACCTGAATTTGTAAGTGAAATTTAGAACTGGATCTTAAAACTGAAATTTTGAAGCGGCATTTGGTATTGGAGTGTGAAACACAAATTGACAAGGGCACTTAGAAAGCAGAATTTTATTAAAAAGGGGCAATTTGAACCTGGAATCAAAATTTCAGGATGCAGGTGAAGTGCGACATGTGGAAGAGAATTACAGTATGAGAAATTGGTAAAGGAAATCAGAAGGGGAATTGGGAAGGGGATTGTGTAAGTGTATTTCAGAAATGCATTTGGAAACTTGAGGTTGTAGCAGGAATTTGAAAATGGAATTTAGAAGTGGAATTTGGAATTGGAATTTGGAATTGGAATTTAGAATTGAAATTTAGAATAGGAATTTGGAATGGGAATTTAGAAGTGGAATTTGGAAGTGGAATTTGGAAGTGGATTGCAGAATTGGAACTTGGAACTGGAATTTGGAAGTGGAATTTAGAACTGGAATTTGGAACTGGAATTTGGAAGTGGAATTGGGAATTGAAATTTGGAAGTAGATTTTTGAAGCAGAGTTTGGAATTTGATTTTAGACCTGAAATTTGGAAGTGGTATTTGGAATTGGAATTTAGGACTGTCATTTGTTACCTGAATTTGTAAGTGAAATTTAGAACTGGATCTTAAAACTGGAATTTTGAAGCGGCATTTGGAATTGGAGTGTGAAACACAAATTGACAAGGGCACTTAGAAAGCAGAATTTTATTAAAAAGGGTCAATTTGAACCTGGAATCAAAATTTCAGGATGCAGGTGAAGTGCGACATGTGGAAGAGAATTACAGTATGAGAAATTGGTAAAGGAAATCAGAAGGGGAATTGGGAAGGGGATTGTGTAAGTGTATTTCAGAAATGCATTTGGTAACTTGAGCTTGGACCTGGAATTTGGAAATGGAATTTAGAAGTGGAATCTGGAACTGAAAGTTGGAAGTGGTATTTGTCAGTCGAATTTGTAATTGGAATTTGGAAGTGGATTTTTTGAAGGAGAATTTGTAATTTGAATTTAGAACTGGAATTTGGAAGTGGAGTTTGGCAGTGGAATTTAGAATTGGAATTTCAAACAGGAATTTGGAAGTGTAGTTTAAAATTCGAATTTAGAACTGGAATTTGGAAGTGGAATCAGGAAGTGGAATTTAAAACTGGAATTTGGAAGTGGAATTTGGAACTGGAAGTTGGAAGTGGATTTTTGAATCAGAGATTGAGATTTGAATGTAGAACTGGAATTTGGAAGTGCTATTTGAAACTGAAATTTAGAATTGCAATTTGTTACCTGAATTTGGAAGTGCATTTTTGAAGTGGAATTTGGAATTGGAATTTGGAATTGGAATTTAGAATTGAAATTTAGAATTGGAATTGGAATTTAGAAGTGAAATTTGGAAGTGGAATTTGGAAGTGGATTGTAGTATTGGAACTTGGAACTGGAATTTGGAACTGAAATTTGGAAGTGGAATTTGGAATTGAAATTTGGAAATAGATTTTTGAAGCAGAGTTTGGAATTTGATTTTAGATCTGAAATTTGGAAGTGGTATTTGGAATTGGAATTTAGAACTGTCATTTGTTACCTGAATTTGTAAGTGAAATTTAGAACTGGATCTTAAAACTGAAATTTTGAAGCGGCATTTGGTATTGGAGTGTGAAACACAAATTGACAAGGGCACTTAGAAAGCAGAATTTTATTAAAAAGGGGCAATTTGAACCTGGAATCAAAATTTCAGGATGCAGGTGAAGTGCGACATGTGGAAGAGAATTACAGTATGAGAAATTGGTAAAGGAAATCAGAAGGGGAATTGGGAAGGGGATTGTGTAAGTGTATTTCAGAAATGCATTTGGAAACTTGAGGTTGTAGCAGGAATTTGAAAATGGAATTTAGAAGTGGAATTTGGAATTGGAATTTGGAATTGGAATTTAGAATTGAAATTTAGAATAGGAATTTGGAATGGGAATTTAGAAGTGGAATTTGGAAGTGGAATTTGGAAGTGGATTGCAGAATTGGAACTTGGAACTGGAATTTGGAAGTGGAATTTAGAACTGGAATTTGGAACTGGAATTTGGAAGTGGAATTGGGAATTGAAATTTGGAAGTAGATTTTTGAAGCAGAGTTTGGAATTTGATTTTAGACCTGAAATTTGGAAGTGGTATTTGGAATTGGAATTTAGGACTGTCATTTGTTACCTGAATTTGTAAGTGAAATTTAGAACTGGATCTTAAAACTGGAATTTTGAAGCGGCATTTGGTATTGGAGTGTGAAACACAAATTGACAAGGGCACTTAGAAAGCAGAATTTTATTAAAAAGGGTCAATTTGAACCTGGAATCAAAATTTCAGGATGCAGGTGAAGTGCGACATGTGGAAGAGAATTACAGTATGAGAAATTGGTAAAGGAAATCAGAAGGGGAATTGGGAAGGGGATTGTGTAAGTGTATTTCAGAAATGCATTTGGTAACTTGAGCTTGGACCTGGAATTTGGAAATGGAATTTAGAAGTGGAATCTGGAACTGAAAGTTGGAAGTGGTATTTGTCAGTCGAATTTGTAATTGGAATTTGGAAGTGGATTTTTTGAAGGAGAATTTGTAATTTGAATTTAGAACTGGAATTTGGAAGTGGAGTTTGGCAGTGGAATTTAGAATTGGAATTTCAAACAGGAATTTGGAAGTGTAGTTTAAAATTCGAATTTAGAACTGGAATTTGGAAGTGGAATCAGGAAGTGGAATTTAAAACTGGAATTTGGAAGTGGAATTTGGAACTGGAAGTTGGAAGTGGATTTTTGAATCAGAGATTGAGATTTGAATGTAGAACTGGAATTTGGAAGTGCTATTTGAAACTGAAATTTAGAATTGCAATTTGTTACCTGAATTTGGAAGTGCATTTTTGAAGTGGAATTTGGAATTGGAATTTGGAATTGGAATTTAGAATTGAAATTTAGAATTGGAATTGGAATTTAGAAGTGAAATTTGGAAGTGGAATTTGGAAGTGGATTGTAGTATTGGAACTTGGAACTGGAATTTGGAAGTGGAATTTAGAACTGGAATTTGGAACTGAAATTTGGAAGTGGAATTTGGAATTGAAATTTGGAAATAGATTTTTGAAGCAGAGTTTGGAATTTGATTTTAGATCTGAAATTTGGAAGTGGTATTTGGAATTGGAATTTAGAACTGTCATTTGTTACCTGAATTTGTAAGTGAAATTTAGAACTGGATCTTAAAACTGAAATTTTGAAGCGGCATTTGGTATTGGAGTGTGAAACACAAATTGACAAGGTCACTTAGAAAGCAGAATTTTATTAAAAAGGGGCAATTTGAACCTGGAATCAAAATTTCAGGATGCAGGTGAAGTGCGACATGTGGAAGAGAATTACAGTATGAGAAATTGGTAAAGGAAATCAGAAGGGGAATTGGGAAGGGGATTGTGTAAGTGTATTTCAGAAATGCATTTGGTAACTTGAGCTTGGACCTGGAATTTGGAAATGGAATTTAGAAGTGGAATTTGGAACTGAAAGTTGAAAGTGGTATTTGTCAGTCGAATTTGTAATTGGAATTTGAAAGTGGATTTTTT
Source organism: Notamacropus eugenii (assembly GCF_028372415.1). Taxonomy (NCBI): domain Eukaryota; kingdom Metazoa; phylum Chordata; class Mammalia; order Diprotodontia; family Macropodidae; genus Notamacropus; species Notamacropus eugenii. The sequence goes on from NW_027325137.1 coordinate 130,795, forward strand.
GAAGGAGAATTTGTAATTTGAATTTAGAACTGGAATTTGGAAGTGGAGTTTGGCAGTGGAATTTAGAATTGGAATTTCAAACTGGAATTTGGAAGTGTAGTTTAAAATTCGAATTTAGAACTGGAATTTGGAAGTGGAATTAGGAAGTAGAATTTAAAACTGGAATTTGGAAGTGGAATTTGGAACTGGAACTTGAAAGTGGATTTTGGAAGCAGAGATTGAAATTTGAATGTAGAACTGGAATTTGGAAGTGCTATTTGGAACTGAAATTTAGAATTGCAATTTGTTACCTGAATTTGGAAGTGCATTTTTGAAGTGGAATTTGGAATTGGAATTTGGAATTGGAATTTAAAATTGAAATTTAGAATTGGAATTGGAATTTAGAAGTGGAATTTGGAAGTGGAATTTGGAAGTGGATTGTCGAATTGGAACTTGGAACTGAAATTTGGAAGTGGAATTTAGAACTGGAATTTGGAACTGGAATTTGGAAGTGGAATTTGGAATTGAAATTTGGAAGTAGATGTTTGAAGCAGAGTTTGGAATTTGATTTTAGACCTGAAATTTGGAAATGGTATTTGGAATTGGAATTTAGGACTGTCATTTGTTACCTGAATTTGTAAGTGAAATTTAGAACTGAACCTTAAAACTGGAATTTTGAAGCGGAATTTGGTATTGGAGTTTGAAGCACAAATTGACAAGGGCACTTAGAAAGCAGAATTTTATTAAAAAGGGGCCATTTGAACCTGGAATCAAAATTTCAGGATGCAGGTGAAGTGCGACATGTGGAAGAGAATTTCAGTATGAGAAATTGGTAAAGGACATCAGAAGGGGAATTGGGAAGGGGATTGTGTAAGTGTATTTCAGAAATGCATTTGGTAACTTGAGGTTGCAGCAGGAATTTGAAAATGGAATTTAGAAGTGGAATTTGGAATTGGAATTTGGAATTGGAATTTAGAATTGAAATTTAGAATAGGAATTTGGAATTGGAATTTAGAAGTGGAATTTGGAAGTGGAATTTGGAAGTGGATTGCAGAATTGGAACTTGGAACTGGAATTTGGAAGTAGAATTTAGAACTGGAATTTGGAACTGGAATTTGGAAGTGGAATTGGGAATTGAAATTTGGAAGTAGATTTTTGAAACAGAGTTTGGAATTTGATTTTAGACCTGAAATTTGGAAGTGGTATTTGGAATTGGAGTTTAGGATTGTCATTTGTTACCTGAATTTGTAAGTGAAATTTAGAACTGGACCTTAAAACTGGAATTTTCAAGCGGCATTTGGTATTGGAGTGTGAAACACAAATTGACAAGGGCACTTAGAAAGCAGAATTTTATTCAAAAGGGGCAATTTGAACCTGGAATCAAAATTTAAGGATGCAGGTGAAGTGCGACATGTGGAAGAGAATTACAGTATCAGAAATTGGTAAAGGAAATCAGAAGGGGAATTGGGAAGGGGATTGTGTAAGTGTATTTCAGAAATGCATTTGGTAACTTGAGCTTGGACCTGGAATTTGGAAATGGAATTTAGAAGTGGAATCTGGAACTGAAAGTTGGAAGTGGTATTTGTCAGTCGAATTTGTAATTGGAATTTGGAAGTGGATTTTTTGAAGGAGAATTTGTAATTTGAATTTAGAACTGGAATTTGGAAGTGGAGTGTGGCAGTGGAATTTAGAATTGGAATTTCAAACAGGAATTTGGAAGTGTAGTTTAAAATTCGAATTTAGAACTGGAATTTGGAAGTGGAATCAGGAAGTGGAATTTAAAACTGGAATTTGGAAGTGGAATTTGGAACTGGAAGTTGGAAGTGGATTTTTGAATCAGAGATTGAGATTTGAATGTAGAACTGGAATTTGGAAGTGCTATTTGAAACTGAAATTTAGAATTGCAATTTGTTACCTGAATTTGGAAGTGCATTTTTGAAGTGGAATTTGGAATTGGAATTTGGAATTGGAATTTAGAATTGAAATTTAGAATTGGAATTGGAATTTAGAAGTGAAATTTGGAAGTGGAATTTGGAAGTGGATTGTAGTATTGGAACTTGGAACTGGAATTTGGAAGTGGAATTTAGAACTGGAATTTGGAACTGAAATTTGGAAGTGGAATTTGGAATTGAAATTTGGAAATAGATTTTTGAAGCAGAGTTTGGAATTTGATTTTAGATCTGAAATTTGGAAGTGGTATTTGGAATTGGAATTTAGAACTGTCATTTGTTACCTGAATTTGTAAGTGAAATTTAGAACTGGATCTTAAAACTGAAATTTTGAAGCGGCATTTGGTATTGGAGTGTGAAACACAAATTGACAAGGGCACTTAGAAAGCAGAATTTTATTAAAAAGGGTCAATTTGAACCTGGAATCAAAATTTCAGGATGCAGGTGAAGTGCGACATGTGGAAGAGAATTACAGTATGAGAAATTGGTAAAGGAAATCAGAAGGGGAATTGGGAAGGGGATTGTGTAAGTGTATTTCAGAAATGCATTTGGTAACTTGAGCTTGGACCTGGAATTTGGAAATGGAATTTAGAAGTGGAATCTGGAACTGAAATTGGAAGTGGTATTTGTCAGTCGAATTTGTAATTGGAATTTGGAAGTGGATTTTTTGAAGGAGAATTTGTAATTTGAATTTAGAACTGGAATTTGGAAGTGGAGTTTGGCAGTGGAATTTAGAATTGGAATTTCAAACAGGAATTTGGAAGTGTAGTTTAAAATTCGAATTTAGAACTGGAATTTGGAAGTGGAATCAGGAAGTGGAATTTAAAACTGGAATTTGGAAGTGGAATTTGGAACTGGAAGTTGGAAGTGGATTTTTGAATCAGAGATTGAGATTTGAATGTAGAACTGGAATTTGGAAGTGCTATTTGAAACTGAAATTTAGAATTGCAATTTGTTACCTGAATTTGGAAGTGCATTTTTGAAGTGGAATTTGGAATTGGAATTTGGAATTGGAATTTAGAATTGAAATTTAGAATTGGAATTGGAATTTAGAAGTGAAATTTGGAAGTGGAATTTGGAAGTGGATTGTAGTATTGGAACTTGGAACTGGAATTTGGAAGTGGAATTTAGAACTGGAATTTGGAACTGAAATTTGGAAGTGGAATTTGGAATTGAAATTTGGAAATAGATTTTTGAAGCAGAGTTTGGAATTTGATTTTAGATCTGAAATTTGGAAGTGGTATTTGGAATTGGAATTTAGAACTGTCATTTGTTACCTGAATTTGTAAGTGAAATTTAGAACTGGATCTTAAAACTGAAATTTTGAAGCGGCATTTGGTATTGGAGTGTGAAACACAAATTGACAAGGGCACTTAGAAAGCAGAATTTTATTAAAAAGGGGCAATTTGAACCTGGAATCAAAATTTCAGGATGCAGGTGAAGTGCAACATGTGGAAGAAAATTACAGTGTGAGAAATTGGTAAAGGAAATCAGAAGGGGAATTGGGAAGGGGATTGTGTAAGTGTATTTCAGAAATGCATTTGGAAACTTGAGGTTGTAGCAGGAATTTGAAAATGGAATTTAGAAGTGGAATTTGGAATTGGAATTTGGAATTGGAATTTAGAATTGAAATTTAGAATAGGAATTTGGAATGGGAATTTAGAAGTGGAATTTGGAAGTGGATTGCAGAATTGGAACTTGGAACTGGAATTTGGAAGTGGAATTTAGAACTGGAATTTGGAACTGGAATTTGGAAGTGGAATTGGGAATTGAAATTTGGAAGTAGATTTTTGAAGCAGAGTTTGGAATTTGATTTTAGACCTGAAATTTGGAAGTGGTATTTGGAATTGGAATTTAGGACTGTCATTTGTTACCTGAATTTTTAAGTGAAATTTAGAACTGGATCTTAAAACTGGAATTTTGAAGCGGCATTTGGTATTGGAGTGTGAAACACAAATTGACAAGGGCACTTAGAAAGCAGAATTTTATTAAAAAGGGTCAATTTGAACCTGGAATCAAAATTTCAGGATGCAGGTGAAGTGCGACATGTGGAAGAGAATTACAGTATCAGAAATTGGTAAAGGAAATCAGAAGGCGAATTGGGAAGGGGATTGTGTAAGTGTATTTCAGAAATGCATTTGGTAACTTGAGCTTGGACCTGGAATTTCGCAATGGAATTTAGAAGTGGAATTTTAACTAAAAGTTGGAAGTGGTATTTGTCAGTCGAATTTGTAATTGGAATTTGGAAGTGGATTTTTTGAAGGAGAAGTTGTAATTTGAATTTAGAACTGGAATTTGGAAGTGGAGTTTGGCAGTGGAATTTAGAATTGGAATTTCAAACTGGAATTTGGAAGTGTAGATTAAAATTCGAATTTAGAACTGGAATTTGAAAGTGAAATTAGGAAGTGGAATTTAAAACTGAAATTTGGAAGTGGAATTTGGAACTGGAACTTGGAAGTGGATTTTTGAATCAGAGATTGAAATTTGAATGTGGAACTGGAATTTGGAAGTGCTATTTGTAACTGAAATTTAGAATTGCAATTTGTTACCTGATTTTGGAAGTGCATTTTTGAAGTGGAATTTGGAATTGGAATTTGGAGTTGGAATTTAGAATTGAAATTTAGAATTGGAATTGGAATTTAGAAGTGGAATTTGGAAGTGGAATTTGGAAGTGGATTGTCGAATTGGAACTTGGAACTGAAATTTGGAAGTGGAATTTAGAACTGGAATTTGGAACTGGAATTTGGAAGTGGAATTGGGAATTGAAATTTGGAAGTAGATGTTTGAAGCAGAGTTTGGAATTTGATTTTAGACCTGAAATTTGGAAATGGTATTTGGAATTGGAATTTAGGACTGTCATTTGTTACCTGAATTTGTAAGTGAAATTTAGAACTGAACCTTAAAACTGGAATTTTGAAGCGGCATTTGGTATTGGAGTGTGAAACACAAATTGACAAGGGCACTTAGAAAGCAGAATTTTATTAAAAAGGGGCAATTTGAACCTGGAATCAAAATTTCAGGATGCAGGTGAAGTGCGACATGTGGAAGAGAATTACAGTATGAGAAATTGGTAAAGGAAATCAGAAGGGGAATTGGGAAGGGGATTGTGTAAGTGTATTTCAGAAATGCATTTGGTAACTTGAGGTTGCAGCAGGAATTTGAAAATGGAATTTAGAAGTGGAATTTGGAATTGGAATTTGGAATTGGAATTTAGAATTGAAATTTAGAATAGGAATTTGGAATGGGAATTTCGAAGTGGAATTTGGAAGTGGAATTTGGAAGTGGATTGCAGAATTGGAACTTGGAACTGGAATTTGGAAGTGGAATTTAGAACTGGAATTTGGAACTGGAATTTGGAAGTGGAATTGGGAATTGAAATTTGGAAGTAGATTTTTGAAGCAGAGTTTGGAATTTGATTTTAGACCTGAAATTTGGAAGTGGTATTTGGAATTGGAATTTAGGATTGTCATTTGTTACCTGAATTTGTAAGTGAAATTTAGAACTGGACCTTAAAACTGGAATTTTGAAGCGGCATTTGGTATTGGAGTGTGAAACACAAATTGACAAGGGCACTTAGAAAGCAGAATTTTATTAAAAAGGGGCAATTTGAACCTGGAATCAAAATTTCAGGATGCAGGTGAAGTGCGACATGTGGAAGAGAATTACAGTATGAGAAATTGGTAAAGGAAATCAGAAGGGGAATTGGGAAGGGGATTGTGTAAGTGTATTTCAGAAATGCATTTGGTAACTTGAGCTTGGACCTGGAATTTGGAAATGGAATTTAGAAGTGGAATTTGGAACTGAAAGTTGAAAGTGGTATTTGTCAGTCGAATTTGTAATTGGAATTTGAAAGTGGATTTTTTGAAGGAGAATTTGTAATTTGAATTTAGAACTGGAATTTGGAAGTGGAGTTTGGCAGTGGAATTTAGAATTGGAATTTCAAACTGGAATTTGGAAGTGTAGTTTAAAATTCGAATTTAGAACTGGAATTTGGAAGTGGAATTAGGAAGTAGAATTTAAAACTGGAATTTGGAAGTGGAATTTGGAACTGTAACTTGAAAGTGGATTTTGGAAGCAGAGATTGAAATTTGAATGTAGAACTGGAATTTGGAAGTGCTATTTGGAACTGAAATTTAGAATTGCAATTTGTTACCTGAATTTGGAAGTGCATTTTTGAAGTGGAATTTGGAATTGGAATTTGGAGTTGGAATTTAGAATTGAAATTTAGAATTGGAATTGGAATTTAGAAGTGGAATTTGGAAGTGGAATTTGGAAGTGGATTGTCGAATTGGAACTTGGAACTGAAATTTGGAAGTGGAATTTAGAACTGGAATTTGGAACTGGAATTTGGAAGTGGAATTTGGAATTGAAATTTGGAAGTAGATGTTTGAAGCAGAGTTTGGAATTTGATTTTAGACCTGAAATTTGGAAATGGTATTTGGAATTGGAATTTAGGACTGTCATTTGTTACCTGAATTTGTAAGTGAAATTTAGAACTGAACCTTAAAACTGGAATTTTGAAGCGGCATTTGGTATTGGAGTGTGAAACACAAATTGACAAGGGCACTTAGAAAGCAGAATTTTATTCAAAAGGGGCAATTTGAACCTGGAATCAAAATTTCAGGATGCAGGTGAAGTGCGACATGTGGAAGAGAATTACAGTATGAGAAATTGGTAAAGGAAATCAGAAGGGGAATTGGGAAGGGGATTGTGTAAGTGTATTTCAGAAATGCATTTGGTAACTTGAGGTTGCAGCAGGAATTTGAAAATGGAATTTAGAAGTGGAATTTGGAATTGGAATTTGGAATTGGAATTTAGAATTGAAATTTAGAATAGGAATTTGGAATGGGAATTTCGAAGTGGAATTTGGAAGTGGAATTTGGAAGTGGATTGCAGATTTGGAACTTGGAACTGGAATTTGGAAGTGGAATTTAGAACTGAAATTTGGAACTGGAATTTGGAAGTGGAATTGGGAATTGAAATTTGGAAGTAGATTTTTGAAGCAGAGTTTGGAATTTGATTTTAGACCTGAAATTTGGAAGTGGTATTTGGAATTGGAATTTAGGATTGTCATTTGTTACCTGAATTTGTAAGTGAAATTTAGAACTGGACCTTAAAACTGGAATTTTGAAGCGGCATTTGGTATTGGAGTGTGAAACACAAATTGACAAGGGCACTTAGAAAGCAGAATTTTATTAAAAAGGGGCAATTTGAACCTGGAATCAAAATTTCAGGATGCAGGTGAAGTGCGACATGTGGAAGAGAATTACAGTATGAGAAATTGGTAAAGGAAATCAGAAGGGGAATTGGGAAGGGGATTGTGTAAGTGTATTTCAGAAATGCATTTGGTAACTTGAGCTTGGACCTGGAATTTGGAAATGGAATTTAGAAGTGGAATTTGGAACTGAAAGTTGAAAGTGGTATTTGTCAGTCGAATTTGTAATTGGAATTTGAAAGTGGATTTTTTGAAGGAGAATTTGTAATTTGAATTTAGAACTGGAATTTGGAAGTGGAGTTTGGCAGTGGAATTTAGAATTGGAATTTCAAACTGGAATTTGGAAGTGTAGTTTAAAATTCGAATTTAGAACTGGAATTTGGAAGTGGAATTAGGAAGTAGAATTGAAAACTGGAATTTGGAAGTGGAATTTGGAACTGGAACTTGAAAGTGGATTTTGGAAGCAGAGATTGAAATTTGAATGTAGAACTGGAATTTGGAAGTGCTATTTGGAACTGAAATTTAGAATTGCAATTTGTTACCTGAATTTGGAAGTGCATTTTTGAAGTGGAATTTGGAATTGGAATTTGGAATTGGAATTTAAAATTGAAATTTAGAATTGGAATTGGAATTTAGAAGTGGAATTTGGAAGTGGAATTTGGAAGTGGATTGTCGAATTGGAACTTGGAACTGAAATTTGGAAGTGCAATTTAGAACTGGAATTTGGAACTGGAATTTGGAAGTGGAATTTGGAATTGAAATTTGGAAGTAGATGTTTGAAGCAGAGTTTGGAATTTGATTTTAGACCTGAAATTTGGAAATGGTATTTGGAATTGGAATTTAGGACTGTCATTTGTTACCTGAATTTGTAAGTGAAATTTAGAACTGAACCTTAAAACTGGAATTTTGAAGCGGAATTTGGTATTGGAGTTTGAAGCACAAATTGACAAGGGCACTTAGAAAGCAGAATTTTATTAAAAAGGGGCCATTTGAACCTGGAATCAAAATTTCAGGATGCAGGTGAAGTGCGACATGTGGAAGAGAATTTCAGTATGAGAAATTGGTAAAGGACATCAGAAGGGGAATTGGGAAGGGGATTGTGTAAGTGTATTTCAGAAATGCATTTGGTAACTTGAGGTTGCAGCAGGAATTTGAAAATGGAATTTAGAAGTGGAATTTGGAATTGGAATTTGGAATTGGAATTTAGAATTGAAATTTAGAATAGGAATTTGGAATTGGAATTTAGAAGTGGAATTTGGAAGTGAAATTTGGAAGTGGATTGTCGAATTGAAACTTGGAACTGGAATTTGGAAGTAGAATTTAGAACTGGAATTTGGAACTGGAATTTGGAAGTGGAATTGGGAATTGAAATTTGGAAGTAGATTTTTGAAGCAGAGTTTGGAATTTGATTTTAGACCTGAAATTTGGAAGTGGTATTTGGAATTGGAGTTTAGGATTCTCATTTGTTACCTGAATTTGTAAGTGAAATTTAGAACTGGACCTTAAAACTGGAATTTTGAAGCGGCATTTGGTATTGGAGTGTGAAACACAAATTGACAAGGGCACTTAGAAAGCAGAATTTTATTAAAAAGGGGCAATTTGAACCTGGAATCAAAATTTCAGGATGCAGGTGAAGTGCGACATGTGGAAGAGAATTACAGTATCAGAAATTGGTAAAGAAAATCAGAAGGGGAATTGGGAAGGGGATTGTGTAAGTGTATTTCAGAAATGCATTTGGTAATTTGAGCTTGGACCTGGAATTTGGAAATGGAATTTAAAAGTGGAATCTGGAACTGAAAGTTGGAAGTGGTATTTGTCAGTCGAATTTGTAATTGGAATTTGGAAGTGGATTTTTTGAAGGAGAATTTGTAATTTGAATTTAGAACTGGAATTTGGAAGTGGAATTTGGCAGTGGAATTTAGAATTGGAATTTCAAACTGGAATTTAGAAGTGTAGTTTAAAATTCGAATTTAGAACTGGAATTTGGAAGTGGAATTAGGAAGTAGAATTTAAAACTGGAATTTGGAAGTGGAATTTGGAACTGGAACTTGAAAGTGGGTTTTTGAAGCAGAGATTGAAATTTGAATGTAGAACTGGAATTTGGAAGTGCTATTTGGAACTGAAATTTAGAATTGCAATTTGTTACCTGAATTTGGAAGTGCATTTTTGAAGTGGAATTTGGAATTGGAATTTGGAATTGGAATTTAGAATTGAAATTTAGAATTGGAATTGGAATGTCGAAGTGGAATTTGGAAGTGGAATTTGGAAGTGGATTGTCGAATTGGAACTTGGAACTGAAATTTGGAAGTGGAATTTAGAACTGGAATTTGGAACTGGAATTTGGAAGTGGAATTTGGAATTGGAATTTGGAATTGGAATTTAGAATTGAAATTTAGAATAGGAATTTGGAATGGGAATTTAGAAGTGGAATTTGGAAGTAGAATTTAAAACTGGAATTTGGAAGTGGAATTTGGAACTGGAAGTTGGAAGTGGATTTTTGAATCAGAGATTGAGATTTGAATGTAGAACTGGAATTTGGAAGTGCTATTTGAAACTGAAATTTAGAATTGCAATTTGTTACCTGAATTTTGAAGTGCATTTTTGAAGTGGAATTTGAAATTGGAATTTGGAATTGTAATTTAGAATTGAAATTTAGAATTGGAATTGGAATTTAGAAGTGGAATTTGGAAGTGGAATTTGGATGTGGATTGTCGAATTGGAACTTGGAACTGGAATTTGGAAGTGGAATTTAGAACTGTAATTTGGAACTGGAATTTGGAAGTGGAATTGGGAATTGAAATTTGGAAGTAGATTTTTGAAGCAGAGTTTGGAATTTGATTTTAGACCTGAAATTTGGAAGTGGTATTTGGAATTGGAATTTAGGATTGTCATTTGTTACCTGAATTTGTAAGTGAAATTTAGAACTGGACCTTAAAACTGGAATTTTGAAGCGGCATTTGGTATTGGAGTGTGAAACACAAATTGACAAGGGCACTTAGAAAGCAGAATTTTATTAAAAAGGGGCAATTTGAACCTGGAATCAAAATTTCAGGATGCTGGTGAAGTGCGACATGTGGAAGAGAATTACAGTATGAGAAATTGGTAAAGGAAATCAGAAGGGGAATTGGGGAAGGGGATTGTGTAAGTGTATTTCAGAAATGCATTTGGTAACTTGAGGTTGCAGTAGGAATTTGAACATGGAATTTAGAAGTGGAATTTGGAACTGAAAGTTGGAAGTGGTATTTGTGAGTCGAATTTGTAATTGGAATTTTTAAGTGGATTTTTTGAAGGAGAATTTGTAATTTGAATTTAGAACTGGAATTTGGGAAGTGGAGTTTGGCAGTGGAATTTAGAACTGGAATTTTAAACTGGAATTTGGAAGTGTAGTTTAAAATTCGAATTTAGAACTGGAATTTGAAAGTGGAATTAGGAAGTGGAATTTAAAACTGAAATTTGGAAGTGGAATTTGGGAATTGGAACTTGGAAATGGATTTTTGAATCAGAGATTGAAATTTTGAATGTAGAACTGGAATTTGGATGTGCTATTTGTAACTGAAATTTAGAATTGCAATTTGTTACCTGAATTTGGAAGTGCATTTTTGAAGTGGAATTTGGAATTGGAATTTGGAATTGGAATTTAAAATTGAAATTTAGAATTGGAATTGGAATTTAGAAGTGGAATTTGGAAGTGGAATTTGAAAGTGGATTGTCGAATTGGAACTTGGAACTGAAATTTGGAAGTGGAATTTAGAACTGGAATTTGGAACTGGAATTTGGAAGTGGAATTTGGAATTGAAATTTGGAAGTAGATGTTTGAAGCAGAGTTTGGAATTTGATTTTAGACCTGAAATTTGGAAATGGTATTTGGAATTGGAATTTAGGACTGTCATTTGTTACCTGAATTTGTAAGTGAAATTTAGAACTGAACCTTAAAACTGGAATTTTGAAGCGGCATTTGGTATTGGAGTGTGAAACACAAATTGACAAGGGCACTTAGAAAGCAGAATTTTATTAAAAAGGGGCAATTTGAACCTGGAATCAAAATTTCAGGATGCAGGTGAAGTGCGACATGTGGAAGAGAATTACAGTATGAGAAATTGGTAAAGGAAATCAGAAGGGGAATTGGGAAGGGGATTGTGTAAGTGTATTTCAGAAATGCATTTGGTAACTTGAGGTTGCAGCAGGAATTTGAAAATGGAATTTAGAAGTGGAATTTGGAATTGGAATTTGGAATTGGAATTTAGAATTGAAATTTAGAATAGGAATTTGGAATGGGAATTTAGAAGTGGAATTTGGAAGTGGATTGCAGAATTGGAACTTGAAAGTGGAATTTGGAAGTGGAATTTAGAACTGGAATTTGGAACTGGAATTTGGAAGTGGAATTGGGAATTGAAATTTGGAAGTAGATTTTTGAAGCAGAGTTTGGAATTTGATTTTAGACCTGAAATTTGGAAGTGGTATTTGGAATTGGAGTTTAGGATTGTCATTTGTTACCTGAATTTGTAAGTGAAATTTAGAACTGGACCTTAAAACTGGAATTTTGAAGCGGCATTTGGTATTGGAGTGTGAAACACAAATTGACAAGGGCACTTAGAAAGCAGAATTTTATTAAAAAGGGGCCATTTGAACCTGGAATCAAAATTTCAGGATGCAGGTGAAGTGCGACATGTGGAAGTTAATTACAGTATGAGAAATTGGTAAAGGAAATCAGAAGGGGAATTGGGAAGGGGATTGTGTAAGTGTATTTCAGAAATGCATTTGGTAACTTGAGCTTGGACCTGGAATTTGGAAATGGAATTTAGAAGTGGAATTTGGAACTGAAAGTTGAAAGTGGTATTTGTCAGTCGAATTTGTAATTGGAATTTGAAAGTGGATTTTTTGAAGGAGAATTTGTAATTTGAATTTAGAACTGGAATTTGGAAGTGGAGTTTGGCAGTGGAATTTAGAATTGGAATTTCAAAGTGGAATTTGGAAGTGTAGTTTAAAATTCGAATTTAGAACTGGAATTTGGAAGTGGAAATAGGAAGTAGAATTTAAAACTGGAATTTGGAAGTGGAATTTGGAACTGGAACTTGAAAGTGGATTTTGGAAGCAGAGATTGAAATTTGAATGTAGAACTGGAATTTGGAAGTGCTATTTGGAACTGAAATTTAGAATTGCAATTTGTTACCTGAATTTGGAAGTGCATTTTTGAAGTGGAATTTGGAATTGGAATTTGGAATTGGAATTTAAAATTGAAATTTAGAATTGGAATTGGAATTTAGAAGTGGAATTTGGAAGTGGAATTTGGAAGTGGATTGTCGAATTGGAACTTGGAACTGAAATTTGGAAGTGGAATTTAGAACTGGAATTTGGAACTGGAATTTGGAAGTGGAATTTGGAATTGAAATTTGGAAGTAGATGTTTGAAGCAGAGTTTGGAATTTGATTTTAGACCTGAAATTTGGAAATGGTATTTGGAATTGGAATTTAGGACTGTCATTTGTTACCTGAATTTGTAAGTGAAATTTAGAACTGAACCTTAAAACTGGAATTTTGAAGCGGCATTTGGTATTGGAGTGTGAAACACAAATTGACAAGGGCACTTAGAAAGCAGAATTTTATTAAAAAGGGGCAATTTGAACCTGGAATCAAAATTTCAGGATGCAGGTGAAGTGCGACATGTGGAAGAGAATTACAGTATGAGAAATTGGTTAAGGAAATCAGAAGGGGAATTGGGAAGGGGATTGTGTAAGTGTATTTCAGAAATGCATTTGGTAACTTGAGGTTGCAGCAGGAATTTGAAAATGGAATTTAGAAGTGGAATTTGGAATTGGAATTTAGAATTGAAATTTAGAATAGGAATTTGGAATGGGAATTTAGAAGTGGAATTTGGAAGTGGAATTTGGAAGTGGATTGCAGAATTGGAACTTGGAACTGGAATTTGGAAGTGGAATTTAGAACTGGAATTTGGAACTGGAAATTGGAAGTGGAATTGGGAATTGAAATTTGGAAGTAGATTTTTGAAGCAGAGTTTGGAATTTGATTTTAGACCTGAAATTTGGAAGTGGTATTTGGAATTGGAATTTAGGATTGTCATTTGTTACCTGAATTTGTAAGTGAAATTTAGAACTGGACCTTAAAACTGGAATTTTGAAGCGGCATTTGGTATTGGAGTGTGAAACACAAATTGACAAGGGCACTTAGAAAGCAGAATTTTATTAAAAAGGGGCAATATGAACCTGGAATCAAAATTTCAGGATGCAGGTGAAGTGCGACATGTGGAAGAGAATTACAGTATGAGAAATTGGTAAAGGAAATCAGAAGGGGAATTGGGAAGGGGATTGTGTAAGTGTATTTCAGAAATGCATTTGGTAACTTGAGCTTGGACCTGGAATTTGGAAATGGAATTTAGAAGTGGAATTTGGAACTGAAAGTTGAAAGTGGTATTTGTCAGTCGAATTTGTAATTGGAATTTGAAAGTGGATTTTTTGAAGGAGAATTTGTAATTTGAATTTAGAACTGGAATTTGGAAGTGGAGTTTGGCAGTGGAATTTAGAATTGGAATTTCAAACTGGAATTTGGAAGTGTAGTTTAAAATTCGAATTTAGAACTGGAATTTGGAAGTGGAATTAGGAAGTAGAATTTAAAACTGGAATTTGGAAGTGGAATTTGGAACTGGAACTTGAAAGTGGATTTTGGAAGCAGAGATTGAAATTTGAATGTAGAACTGGAATTTGGAAGTGCTATTTGGAACTGAAATTTAGAATTGCAATTTGTTACCTGAATTTGGAAGTGCATTTTTGAAGTGGAATTTGGCATTGGAATTTGGAATTGGAATTTAAAATTGAAATTTAAAATTGGAATTGGAATTTAGAAGTGGAATTTGGAAGTGGAATTTGGAAGTGGATTGTCGAATTGGAACTTGGAACTGAAATTTGGAAGTGGAATTTAGAATTGGAATTTGGAACTGGAATTTGGAAGTCGAATTTGGAATTGAAATTTGGAAGTAGATGTTTGAAGCAGAGTTTGGAATTTGATTTTAGACCTGAAATTTGGAAATGATATTTGGAATTGGAATTTAGGACTGTCATTTGTTACCTGAATTTGTAAGTGAAATTTAGAACTGAACCTTAAAACTGGAATTTTGAAGCGGCATTTGGTATTGGAGTGTGAAACACAAATTGACAAGGGCACTTAGAAAGCAGAATTTTATTAAAAAGGGGAAATTTGAACCTGGAATCAAAATTTCAGGATGCAGGTGAAGTGCGACATGTGGAAGAGAATTACAGTATGAGAAATTGGTAAAGGAAATCAGAAGGGGAATTGGGAAGGGGATTGTGTAAGTGTATTTCAGAAATGCATTTGGTAACTTGAGGTTGCAGCAGGAATTTGAAAATGGAATTTAGAAGTGGAATTTGGAATTGGAATTTGGAATTGGAATTTAGAATTGAAATTTAGAATTGGAATTGGAATTTAGAAGTGGAATTTGGAAGTGGAATTTGGAAGTGGATTGTCGAATTGGAACTTGGAACTGGAATTTGGAAGTGGAATTTAGAACTGGAATTTGGAACTGGAATTTGGAAGTGGAATTTGGAATTGAAATTTGGAAGTAGATGTTTGAAGCAGAGTTTGGAATTTGATTTTAGACCTGAAATTTGGAAATGGTATTTGGAATTGGAATTTAGGACTGTCATTTGTTACCTGAATTTGTAAGTGAAATTTAGAACTGAACCTTAAAACTGGAATTTTGAAGCGGCATTTGGTATTGGAGTGTGAAACACAAATTGACAAGGGCACTTAGAAAGCAGAATTTTATTAAAAAGGGGAAATTTGAACCTGGAATCAAAATTTCAGGATGCAGGTGAAGTGCGACATGTGGAAGAGAATTACAGTATGAGAAATTGGTAAAGGAAATCAGAAGGGGAATTGGGAAGGGGATTGTGTAAGTGTATTTCAGAAATGCATTTGGTAACTTGAGGTTGCAGCAGGAATTTGAACATGGAATTTAGAAGTGGAATTTGCAATTGGAATTTGGAATTGGAATTTTAGAATTGAAATTTAGAATAGGAATTTGGAATGGGAATTTAGAAGTGGAATTTGGAAGTGGATTGCAGAATTGGAACTTGGAAGTGGAATTTGGAAGTGGAATTTAGAACTGGAATTTGGAAATGGAATTTGGAAGTGGAATTGGGAATTGAAATTTGGAAGTAGATTTTTGAAGCAGAGTTTGGAATTTGATTTTAGACCTGAAATTTGGAAGTGGTATTTGGAATTGGAGTTTAGGATTGTCATTTGTTACCTGAATTTGTAAGTGAAATTTAGAACTGGACCTTAAAACTGGAATTTTGAAGCGGCATTTGGTATTGGAGTGTGAAACACAAATTGACAAGGGCACTTAGAAAGCAGAATTTTATTAAAAAGGGGCCATTTGAACCTGGAATCAAAATTTCAGGATGCAGGTGAAGTGCGACATGTGGAAGTTAATTACAGTATGAGAAATTGGTAAAGGAAATCAGAAGGGGAATTGGGAAGGGGATTGTGTAAGTGTATTTCAGAAATGCATTTGGTAACTTGAGCTTGGACCTGGAATTTGGAAATGGAATTTAGAAGTGGAATTTGGAACTGAAAGTTGAAAGTGGTATTTGTCAGTCGAATTTGTAATTGGAATTTGAAAGTGGATTTTTTGAAGGAGAATTTGTAATTTGAATTTAGAACTGGAATTTGGAAGTGGAGTTTGGCAGTGGAATTTAGAATTGGAATTTCAAACTGGAATTTGGAAGTGTAGTTTAAAATTCGAATTTAGAACTGGAATTTGGAAGTGGAATTAGGAAGTAGAATTTAAAACTGGAATTTGGAAGTGGAATTTGGAACTGGAACTTGAAAGTGGATTTTGGAAGCAGAGATTGAAATTTGAATGTAGAACTGGAATTTGGAAGTGCTATTTGTAACTGAAATTTAGAATTGCAATTTGCTACCTGAATTTAGAAGTGCATTTTTGAAGTGGAATTTGAAATTGTAATTTGGAATTGGAATTTAAAATTGAAATTTAGAATTGGAATTGGAATTTAGAAGTGGAATTTGGAAGTGGAATTTGGAAGTGGATTGTCGAATTGGAACTTGGAACTGGAATTTGGAAGTGGAATTTAGAACTGGAATTTGGAACTGGAATTTGGAAGTGGAATTTGGAATTGAAATTTGGAAGTAGATGTTTGAAGCAGAGTTTGGAATTTGATTTTAGACCTGAGATTTGGAAGTGGTATTTGGAATTTGAATTTAGAACTGTCATTTGTTACCTGAATTTGTAAGTGAAATTTAGAACTGGACCTTAAAAGTGGAATTTTGAAGCGGCATTTGGTATTGGAGTGTGAAACACAAATTGACAAGGGCACTTAGAAAGCAGAATTTTATTAAAAAGGGGCAATTTGAACCTGGAATCAAAATTTCAGGATGCAGGTGAAGTGCGACATGTGGAAGAGAATTACAGTATGAGAAATTGGTAAAGGAAATCAGAAGGGGAATTGGGAAGGGGATTGTGTAAGTGTATTTCAGAAATGCATTTGGTAACTTGAGGTTGCAGCAGGAATTTGAAAATGGAATTTAGAAGTGGAATTTGGAATTGGAATTTGGAATTGGAATTTAGAATTGAAATTTAGAATAGGAATTTGGAATGGGAATTTAGAACTGGAATTTGGAAGTGGAATTTGTAATTGAAATTTGGAAGTGTATTTTTGAAGTGGAATTTGGAAT
Organism: Notamacropus eugenii; assembly: GCF_028372415.1. Taxonomy (NCBI): domain Eukaryota; kingdom Metazoa; phylum Chordata; class Mammalia; order Diprotodontia; family Macropodidae; genus Notamacropus; species Notamacropus eugenii. The sequence continues at coordinate 147,666 of NW_027325137.1, forward strand.
TGGAATTTCGAATTGAAATTTAGAATTGGAATTTGAATTTAGAACTGCAATTTGGAAGTGGAATTTGGAAGTGGATTGCAGAATTGGAATTTGGAACAGTTATTTGGAAGTGGAATTTGGAATTGGAATTTGAAACACAAATTGAAGAGGGCACTTAGAAAGCAGACGTTTATTAACAAGGTGTAATTTGAATCTGGAATCATAATTGTAGGATGCAATTGAAGTGCGACATGCGGAAAAGACTTACAGTATAAGAAACTGGAAAAGGAAATTAGTAGGGGAATTGGGAACCGGATTGTGTAAGTGTATTTCTTTAATGTATTTGGTAATTGCAGCTCGGAATTGGAATTTGGAAATGGACTTTAAAAGTGGAATTTGATACTGAAATTTGCAAATGAAATATAGATTTGAAATTTGGAAATGGAATTAGGAAGTGGAATTTGTAATTGGAATTTGAAAGTGCATTTTTTTGAAGGAGAATTTGGAATTTGAATTTAGAACTGTAATTTGGACGTGGAATTTGGATGTGGAATTTGGAAGTGGAAATTAGAAGTGGATTTTTGAAGCAGAACTTGGAATTGGAATTTCGAACTGGAGTATGGAAGTGGAGTTTGGAAATGGAATTTAGAATTGGAATTTGGAAGTGGAATGCATAATTGGAATTTGGAAGTGGAATTTGGAACTGGAATTTGGCAATGGTATTTGGAATTGGAATTTGAAGCACAAATTTAAAAGGGTACTTACGAAGCAGACTTTTCTTAATAAGGTTTAATTTGAATCTGGAATCATAATTTCAGGATGCAATTGAAGAGCGACATGTGGAAGAGAATTATGGTATCAGACAGTGGAAAAGGATATCAGAAGGGGAATTGGGAACGTGATTGTGGAAGTCAATTTCAGAATTTCATTTGGCAATTGGAGGTTGGACCTGGAATTTGGAATTGGAATTTAGAACTGGAATATGGAAGTGGAATTTCTAAGTGGATTGCAGAATTGGAATTTGGAACAGTTATTTGGAAGTGGAATTTGGAATTGGAATTTGAAACACAAATTGAAGAGGGCACTTAGAAAGCAGACGTTTATTAACAAGGTGTAATTTGAATCTGGAATCATAATTTCAGGATGCAATTGAAGAGCGACACGTGGAAGAGAATTATGGTATCAGACAGTGGAAAAGGATATCAGAAGGGGAATAGGGAACGTGATTGTGGAAATGAATTTCAGAATTGCATTTGGCAATTGGAGGTTGGACCTGGAATTTGGAATTGGAATTTAGAACTGGAATATGGAAGTGGACTTTGGAAGTGGAATTTAGAATTGGAATTTAGAACGGGAATTTGTATTTGAAATTTAGAATTGGTATTTACAAGTGGAATTTGGAAGGGGAATTTGGAACTGGAATTTGGAAGTGGAATTTTGAATTGGAACGTGGGAATGGATTTTTGAAGCAGAGTTTTAAATTTGTATGTAGAACTGGAATTTGCAAATGGTATTTGGATTTGTAATTTAGAATAGTAATTTGTTAGCTGAATTTGGAAGTGGAATTTAGACCTGGAATTTAAAAGAGGAAATTTTGAAGTTGAATTTGGAATTGGAATTTGAAACACAAATTTACCAGGATACTTAGAAAGCAGAATTTTATTAAAAAGGGGAAATTTGAATCTGGAATCAAAATTTCAGGATGCAGTTCAAGTGCGGCCTGTGGAAAAGAATTATAGTATAAGAAATTGGATAAGGAAATCAGAATGGTAATTGGGAACGCGATGCTCGAAGTAAATTTGAGAAGTATATTGGGTAATTTGAGGTTGGAACCGAAATTTGGAATTGGAATTTTGAAGTGTAATTTGGAAGTGGATTTTTTTGAAGGAGAATTGGGAATTTGAATTTACAAGTGGAATTTGGAAGTGGAATGTGTAATTAGAATTTGGAAGTGCATTTTTGAAGTGGAATTTGGAATTGGAATTTAGAATTGAAAGTTAGAATTGGAATTTAGAATTGGAATTTAGAACTGGAATTTGGAAGTGGAATTTAGAACTGGAATTTGGAACTATAATTTGGGAGTGGAATTTGGAATTGGAATTTGGAAGTGGATTTCTTTGAAGAAGAATTTGGAATTTGAATTTAGAATTGGAATTTGGAAGTGGAATTTGTAAGTGGAATTTGGAAGTGGATTTGTAGAATGGGAACTTGGAACTGGAATTTGGAAGTGGAATTTAGATCTGGAATTTGGAACTGGAACTTGGAAGTGGAATTTGGAATTGGAATTTGAAACACAAATTGAAGAGGGCACTTAGAAAGCAGACTTTTCTTAATAAGGTGTAATTTGAATGTGGAATCATAATTTTAGGATGCAATTGAAGTGCGACATGCGGAAGAGACTTATAGTATAAGAAACTGGTAAAGGAAAGTAGTAGGGGAATTGGGAACGGGATTGTGTAAGTGTATTTCTGAAATGCATTTGGTAATTGCAGCTTGGAATTGGAATTTGGAAATGGACTTCAAAAGTGAAATTTGATACTGAAATTTGCAAATGAAATATAGATTCGAAATTTGGAAATGGAATTAGGAAGTGAAATTGGTAATTGGAATTTGAAAGTGCATTTTTTTGAAGGAGAATTTGGAATTTGAATTTAGAACTGGAATTTGGACGTGGAATTTGGAAGTGGATTGCAGAATTGGAATTTGGAACAGTTATTTGCAAGTGGAATTTGGAATTGGAATTTGAAACACAAATTGAAGAGGGCACTTAGAAAGCAGACGTTTATTAACAAGGTGTAATTTGAATCTGGAATCATAATTTCAGGATGCAATTAAAGAGCGACACGTGGAAGAGAATTATGGTATCAGACAGTGGAAAAGGATATCAGAAGGGGAATTGGGAACGTGATTGTGGAAATGAATTTCAGAATTGCATTTGGCAATTGGAGGTTGGACCTGGAATTTGGAATTGGAATTTAGAACTGGAATACGGAAGTGGACTTTGGAAGTGGAATTTAGAATTGGAATTTAGAACGGGAATTTGTATTTGAAATTTAGAATTGGTATTTACAAGTGGAATTTGGAAGTGGAATTTGGAACTGGAATTTGGAAGTGGAATTTAGAATTGGAACGTGGGAATGGATTTTTGAAGCGGAGTTTTAAATTTGTATGTAGAACTGGAATTTGGAAATGGTATTTGGATTTGTAATTTAGAATAGTAATTTGTTAGCTGAATTTGGAAGTGGAATTTAGACCTGGAATTTAAAAGAGGAAATTTTGAAGTTGAATTTGGAATTGGAATTTGAAACACAAATTTACCAGGATACTTAGAAAGCAGAATTTTATTAAAAAGGGGAAATTTGAATCTGGAATCAAAATTTCAGGATGCAGTTCAAGTGCGACCTGTGGAAGAGAATTATTGTATAAGAAATTGGATAAGGAAATCAGAATGGTAATTGGGAACGCGATGCTCGAAGTAAATTTGAGAAGTATATTGGGTAATTTGAGGTTGGAACTGAAATTTGGAATTGGAATTTTGAAGTGTAATTTGGAAGTGAATTTTTTTGAAGGAGAATTTGGAATTTGAATTTACAAGTGGAATTTGGAAGTGGAATGTGTAATTGGAATTTGGAAGTGCATTTTTGAAGCGGAATTTGGACTTGGAATTTAGAATTGGAAGTTAGAATTGGAATTTAGAATTGGAATTTAGAACTGGAATTTGGAAGTGGAATTTAGAACTGGAATTTGGAACTATAATTTGGGAGTGGAATTTGGAATTGGAATTTGGAAGTGGAATTTGGAAGTGGATTGTAGAATTGGAACTTGGAACTGGAATTTGGAAGTGGAATTTAGAACTGGAATTTGGAACTGGAATTTGGAAGTGGAATTTGGAATTGGAATTTGAAACACAAATTGAAGAGGGCACTTAGAAAGCAGATTTTTCTTAATAAGGTGTAATTTGAATGTGGAATCATAATTTTAGGATGCAATTGAAGTGCGACATGCGGAAGAGACTTACAGTATAAGAAATTGGAAAAGGAAAGTAGTAGGGGAATTGGGAACGGGCTTGTGTAAGTGTATTTCTGAAATGCATTTGGTAATTGCAGCTTGGAATTAGAATTTGGAAATGGACTTTAAAAGTGAAATTTGATACTGAAATTTGCAAATGAAATATAGATTTGAAATTTGGAAATGGAATTAGGAAGTGGAATTAGTAATTGGAATTTGAAAGTGCATTTTTTTGAAGGAGAATTTGGAATTTGAATTTAGAACTGGAATTTGAATGTGGAATTTGGAAGTGGATTGCAGAATTGGAATTTGGATCAGTTATTTGGAAGTGGAATTTGGAATTGGAATTTGAAACACAAATTGAAGAGGGCACTTAGAAAGCAGACGCTTATTAACAAGGTGTAATTTGAATCTGTAATCATAATTTCAGGATGCAATTGAAGAGCGACACGTGGAAGAGAATTATGGTATCAGACAGTGGAAAAGGATATCAGAAGGGGAATTAGGAACGTGATTGTGGAAATGAATTTCAGAATTGCATTTGGCAATTGGAGGTTGGACCTGGAATTTAGAATTGGAATTTAGAACTGGAATATGGAAGTGGACTTTGGAAGTGGAATTTAGAATTGGAATTTAGAACGGGAATTTGTATTTGAAATTTAGAATTGGTATTTACAAGTGGAATTTGGAAGTGGAATTTGGAACTGGAATTTGGAAGTGGAATTTAGAATTGGAACGTGGGAATGGATTTTTGAAGCGGAGTTTTAAATTTGTATGTAGAACTGGAATTTGGAAATGGTATTTTGATTTGTAATTTAGAATAGTAATTTGTTAGCTGAATTTGGAAGTGGAATTTAGACCTGGAATTTAAAAGAGGAAATTTTGAAGTTGAATTTGGAATTGGAATTTGAAACACAAATTTACCAGGATACTTAGAAAGCAGAATTTTATTAAAAAGGGGAAATTTGAATCTGGAATCAAAATTTCAGGATGCAGTTCAAGTGCGACCTGTGGAAGAGAATTATTGTATAAGAAATTGGATAAGGAAATCAGAATGGTAATTGGGAACGCGATGCTCGAAGTAAATTTGAGAAGTATATTGGGTAATTTGAGGTTGGAACTGAAATTTGGAATTGGAATTTTGAAGTGTAATTTGGAAGTGGATTTTTTTGAAGGAGAATTTGGAATTTGAATTTACAAGTGGAATTTGGAAGTGGAATGTGTAATTGGAATTTGGAAGTGCTTTTTTGAAGTGGAATTTGGAATTGGAATTTAGAATTGAAAGTTAGAATTGGAATTTAGAATTGGAATTTAGAACTGGAATTTGGAAGTGGTATTTAGAACAGGAATTTGGAACTATAATTTGGGAGTGGAATTTGGAATTGGAATTTGGAAGTGGAATTTGGAAGTGGATTGTAGAATTGGAACTTGGAACTGGAATTTGGAAGTGGAATTTAGAACTGGAATTTGGACCTGGAATTTGGAAGTGGAATTTGGAATTGGAATTTGAAACACAAATTGAAGAGGGCACTTAGAAAGCAGACTTTTCTTAATAAGGTGTAATTTGAATGTGGAATCATAATTTTAGGATGCAATTGAAGTGCGACATGCGAAAGAGACTTATAGTATAAGAAACTGGAAAAGGAAAGTAGTAGGGGAATTGGGAACGGGATTGTGTAAGTGTATTTCTGAAATGCATTTGGTAATTGCAGCTTGGAATTGGAATTTGGAAATGGACTTTAAAAGTGGAATTTGATACTGAAATTTGCAAATGAAATATAGATTTGAAATTTGGAAATGGAATTAGGAAGTGGAAATTGAAATTGTAATTGGAATTTGAAAGTGCATTTTTTTGAAGGAGAATTTGGAATTTGAATTTAGAACTGGAATTTGGAAGTGGAATTTGAATGTGGAATTTGGAAGTGGACATTAGAAGTGGATTTTTGAAGCAGAACTTGGAATTGGAATTTCGAACTGTAGTATGGAAGTGGAATTTGGAAATGGAATTTAGAATTGGAATTTGGAAGTGGAATGCATAATTGGAATTTGGAAGTGGAATTTGGAACTGGAATTTGGCAATGGTATTTGGAATTGGAATTTGAAGCACAAATTTAAAAGGGTACTTACAAAGCAGACTTTTCTTAATAAGGTGTAATTTGAATCTGGAATCATAATTTCAGGATGCAATTGAAGAGCGACATGTGGAAGAGAATTATGGTATCAGACAGTGGAAAAGGATATCAGAAGGGGAATTGGGAACGTGATTGTGGAAGTCAATTTCAGAATTTCATTTGGCAATTGGAGGTTGGACCTGGAATTTGGAATTGGAATTTAGAACTGGAATATGGAAGTGGAATTTGGAAGTGGATTGCAGAATTGGAATTTGGAACAGTTATTTGGAAGTGGAATTTGGAATTGGAATTTGAAACACAAATTGAAGAGGGCACTTAGAAAGCAGACGTTTATTAACAAGGTGTAATTTGAATCTGGAATCATAATTTCAGGATGCAATTAAAGAGCGACACGTGGAAGAGAATTATGGTATCAGACAGTGGAAAAGGATATCAGAAGGGGAATTGGGAACGTGATTGTAGAAATGAATTTCAGAATTGCGTTTGGCAATTGGAGGTTGGACCTGGAATTTGGAATTGGAATTTAGAACTGGAATATGGAAGTGGACTTTGGAAGTGGAATTTAGAATTGGAATTTAGAACGGGAATTTGTATTTGAAATTTAGAATTGGTATTTACAAGTGGAATTTGGAAGTGGAATTTGGAAGTGGAATTTGGAAGTGGAATTTTGAATTGGAACGTGGGAATGGATTTTTGAAGCGGAGTTTTAAATTTGTATGTAGAACTGGAATTTGGAAATGGTATTTGGATTTATAATTTAGAATAGTAATTTGTTAGCTGAATTTGGAAGTGGAATTTAGACCTGGAATTTAAAAGAGGAAATTTTGAAGTTGAATTTGGAATTGGAATTTTTAACACAAATTTACCAGGATACTTAGAAAGCAGAATTTTATTAAAAAGGGGAAATTTGAATCTGGAATCAAAATTTCAGGATGCAGTTCAAGTGCGACCTGTGGAAGAGAATTATTGTATAAGAAATTGGATAAGGAAATCAGAATGGTAATTGGGAACGCGATGCTCGAAGTAAATTTGAGAAGTATATTGGGTAATTTGAGGTTGGAACTGAAATTTGGAATTGGAATTTTGAAGTGTAATTTGGAAGTGGATTTTTTTGAAGGAGAATTTGGAATTTGAATTTACAAGTGGAATTTGGAAGTGGAATGTGTAATTGGAATTTGGAAGTGCATTTTTGAAGTGGAATTTGGAATTGGAATTTAGAATTGAAAGTTAGAATTGGAATTTAGAATTGGAATTTAGAACTGGAATTTGGAAGTCGAATTTGGAATTGAAATTTGGAAGCAGATGTTTGAAGCAGAGTTTGGAATTTGATTTTAGACCTGAAATTTGGAAATGATATTTGGAATTGGAATTTAGGACTGTCATTTGTTACCTGAATTTGTAAGTGAAATTTAGAACTGAACCTTAAAACTGGAATTTTGAAGCGGCATTTGGTATTGGAGTGTGAAACACAAATTGACAAGGGCACTTAGAAAGCAGAATTTTATTAAAAAGGGGAAATTTGAACCTGGAATCAAAATTTCAGGATGCAGGTGAAGTGCGACATGTGGAAGAGAATTACAGTATGAGAAATTGGTAAAGGAAATCAGAAGGGGAATTGGGAAGGGGATTGTGTAAGTGTATTTCAGAAATGCATTTGGTAACTTGAGGTTGCAGCAGGAATTTGAAAATGGAATTTAGAAGTGGAATTTGGAATTGGAATTTGGAATTGGAATTTAGAATTGAAATTTAGAATTGGAATTGGAATTTAGAAGTGGAATTTGGAAGTGGAATTTGGAAGTGGATTGTCGAATTGGAACTTGGAACTGGAATTTGGAAGTGGAATTTAGAACTGGAATTTGGAACTGGAATTTGGAAGTGGAATTTGGAATTGAAATTTGGAAGTAGATGTTTGAAGCAGAGTTTGGAATTTGATTTTAGACCTGAAATTTGGAAATGGTATTTGGAATTGGAATTTAGGACTGTCATTTGTTACCTGAATTTGTAAGTGAAATTTAGAACTGAACCTTAAAACTGGAATTTTGAAGCGGCATTTGGTATTGGAGTGTGAAACACAAATTGACAAGGGCACTTAGAAAGCAGAATTTTATTAAAAAGGGGCAATTTGAACCTGGAATCAAAATTTCAGGATGCAGGTGAAGTGCGACATGTGGAAGAGAATTACAGTATGAGAAATTGGTAAAGGAAATCAGAAGGGGAATTGGGAAGGGGATTGTGTAAGTGTATTTCAGAAATGCATTTGGTAACTTGAGGTTGCAGCAGGAATTTGAACATGGAATTTAGAAGTGGAATTTGCAATTGGAATTTGGAATTGGAATTTATAATTGAAATTTAGAATAGGAATTTGGAATGGGAATTTAGAAGTGGAATTTGGAAGTGGAATTTGGAAGTGGATTGCAGAATTGGAACTTGGAAGTGGAATTTGGAAGTGGAATTTAGAACTGGAATTTGTAACTGGAATTTGGAAGTGGAATTGGGAATTGAAATTTGGAAGTAGATTTTTGAAGCAGAGTTTGGAATTTGATTTTAGACCTGAAATTTGGAAGTGGTATTTGGAATTGGAGTTTAGGATTGTCATTTGTTACCTGAATTTGTAAGTGAAATTTAGAACTGGACCTTAAAACTGGAATTTTGAAGCGGCATTTGGTATTGGAGTGTGAAACACAAATTGACAAGGGCACTTAGAAAGCAGAATTTTATTAAAAAGGGGCAATTTGAACCTGGAATCAAAATTTCAGGATGCAGGTGAAGTGCGACATGTGGAAGAGAATTACAGTATGAGAAATTGGTAAAGGAAATCAGAAGGGGAATTGGGAAGGGGATTGTGTAAGTGTATTTCAGAAATGCATTTGGTAACTTGAGCTTGGACCTGGAATTTGGAAATGGAATTTAGAAGTGGAATTTGGAACTGAAAGTTGAAAGTGGTATTTGTCAGTCGAATTTGTAATTGGAATTTGGAAGTGGATTTTTTGAAGGAGAACTTGTAATTTGAATTTAGAACTGGAATTTGGACGTGGAGTTTGGCAGTGGAATTTAGAATTGGAATTTCAAACAGGAATTTGGAAGTGTAGTTTAAAATTCAAATTTAGAACTGGAATTTGGATGTGGAATTAGGAAGCAAAATTTAAAACTGGAATTTGGAAGTGGAATTTGGAACTGGAACTTGAAAGTGGATTTTTGAAGCATAGATTGAAATTTGAATGTAGAACTGGAATTTGGAAGTGCTATTTGGAACTGAAATTTAGAATTGCAATTTGTTACCTGAATTTGGAAGTGCGTTTTTGAAGTGGAATTTGGAATTGGAATTTGGAATTGGAATTTAGAATTGAAATTTAGAATTGGAATTTGGAATTGAAATTTAGAAGTGGAATTTGGAAGTGGAATTTGGAAGTGGATTGTAGAATTGGAACTTGGAACTGGAATTTGGAAGTGGAATTTAGAACTGGAATTTGGAACTGGAATTTGGAAGTGGAATTTGGATTTGAAATTTGGAAGTAGATGTTTGAAGCAGAGTTTGGAATTTGATTTTAGACCTGAAATTTGGAAGTGGTATTTGGAATTGGAATTTAGGACTGTCATTTGTTACCTGAATTTGTAAGTGAAATTTAGAACTGGATCTTAAAACTGGAATTTTGAAGCGGCATTTGGTATTGGAGTGTGAAACACAAATTGACAAGGGCACTTAGAACGCAGAATTTTATTAAAAAGGGGCAATTTGAACCTGGAATCAAAATTTCAGGATGCAGGTGAAGTGCGACATGTGGAAGAGAATTACAGTATGAGAAATTGGTAAAGGAAATCAGAAGGGGAATTGGGAAGGGGATTGTGTAAGTGTATTTTAGAAATGCATTTGGTAACTTGAGCTTGGACCTGGAATTTGGAAATGGAATTTAGAAGTGGAATTTGGAACTAAAAGTTGGAAGTGGTATTTGTCAGTCGAATTTGTAATTGGAATTTGGAAGTGGATTTTTTGAAGGAGAATTTGTAATTTGAATTTAGAACTGGAATTTGGAAGTGGAGTTTGGCAGTGGAATTTAGAATTGGAATTTCAAACTAGAATTTGGAAGTGTAGTTTAAAATTCGAATTTAGAACTGGAATTTGGAAGTGGAATTAGGAAGTGGAATTTAAAACTGGAATTTGGAAGTGGAATTTGGAACTGGAACTTGAAAGTGGATTTTGGAAGCAGAGATTGAAATTTGAATGTAGAACTGGAATTTGGAAGTGCTATTTGGAACTGAAATTTAGAATTGCAATTTGTTACCTGAATTTGGAAGTGCATTTTTGAAGTGGAATTTGGAATTGTAATTTGGAATTGGAATTTAAAATTGAAATTTAGAATTGGAATTGGAATTTAGAAGTGGAATTTGGAAGTGGAATTTGGAAGTGGATTGTCGAATTGGAACTTGGAACTGGAATTTGGAAGTGGAATTTAGAACTGGAATTTGGAACTGGAATTTGGAAGTGGAATTTGGAATTGAAATTTGGAAGTAGATGTTTGAAGCAGAGTTTGGAATTTGATTTTAGACCTGAGATTTGGAAGTGGTATTTGGAATTTGAATTTAGAACTGTCATTTGTTACCTGAATTTGTAAGTGAAATTTAGAACTGGACCTTAAAAGTGGAATTTTGAAGCGGCATTTGGTATTGGAGTGTGAAACACAAATTGACAAGGGCACTTAGAAAGCAGAATTTTATTAAAAAGGGGCAATTTGAACCTGGAATCAAAATTTCAGGATGCAGGTGAAGTGCGACATGTGGAAGAGAATTACAGTATGAGAAATTGGTAAAGGAAATCAGAAGGGGAATTGGGAAGGGGATTGTGTAAGTGTATTTCAGAAATGCATTTGGTAACTTGAGGTTGCAGCAGGAATTTGAAAATGGAATTTAGAAGTGGAATTTTTAATTGGAATTTGGAATTGGAATTTAGAATTGAAATTTAGAATAGGAATTTGGAATGGGAATTTAGAACTGGAATTTGGAAGTGGAATTTGTAATTGAAATTTGGAAGTGTATTTTTGAAGTGGAATTTGGAATTGGAATTTCGAATTGAAATTTAGAATTGGAATTTGAATTTAGAACTGCAATTTGGAAGTGGAATTTGGAAGTGGATTGCAGAATTGGAATTTGGAACAGTTATTTGGAAGTGGAATTTGGAATTGGAATTTGAAACACAAATTGAAGAGGGCACTTAGAAAGCAGACGTTTATTAACAAGGTGTAATTTGAATCTGGAATCATAATTGTAGGATGCAATTGAAGTGCGACATGCGGAAAAGACTTACAGTATAAGAAACTGGAAAAGGAAATTAGTAGGGGAATTGGGAACCGGATTGTGTAAGTGTATTTCTTTAATGTATTTGGTAATTGCAGCTCGGAATTGGAATTTGGAAATGGACTTTAAAAGTGGAATTTGATACTGAAATTTGCAAATGAAATATAGATTTGAAATTTGGAAATGGAATTAGGAAGTGGAATTTGTAATTGGAATTTGAAAGTGCATTTTTTTGAAGGAGAATTTGGAATTTGAATTTAGAACTGTAATTTGGACGTGGAATTTGGATGTGGAATTTGGAAGTGGAAATTAGAAGTGGATTTTTGAAGCAGAACTTGGAATTGGAATTTCGAACTGGAGTATGGAAGTGGAGTTTGGAAATGGAATTTAGAATTGGAATTTGGAAGTGGAATGCATAATTGGAATTTGGAAGTGGAATTTGGAACTGGAATTTGGCAATGGTATTTGGAATTGGAATTTGAAGCACAAATTTAAAAGGGTACTTACGAAGCAGACTTTTCTTAATAAGGTTTAATTTGAATCTGGAATCATAATTTCAGGATGCAATTGAAGAGCGACATGTGGAAGAGAATTATGGTATCAGACAGTGGAAAAGGATATCAGAAGGGGAATTGGGAACGTGATTGTGGAAGTCAATTTCAGAATTTCATTTGGCAATTGGAGGTTGGACCTGGAATTTGGAATTGGAATTTAGAACTGGAATATGGAAGTGGAATTTCTAAGTGGATTGCAGAATTGGAATTTGGAACAGTTATTTGGAAGTGGAATTTGGAATTGGAATTTGAAACACAAATTGAAGAGGGCACTTAGAAAGCAGACGTTTATTAACAAGGTGTAATTTGAATCTGGAATCATAATTTCAGGATGCAATTGAAGAGCGACACGTGGAAGAGAATTATGGTATCAGACAGTGGAAAAGGATATCAGAAGGGGAATAGGGAACGTGATTGTGGAAATGAATTTCAGAATTGCATTTGGCAATTGGAGGTTGGACCTGGAATTTGGAATTGGAATTTAGAACTGGAATATGGAAGTGGACTTTGGAAGTGGAATTTAGAATTGGAATTTAGAACGGGAATTTGTATTTGAAATTTAGAATTGGTATTTACAAGTGGAATTTGGAAGGGGAATTTGGAACTGGAATTTGGAAGTGGAATTTTGAATTGGAACGTGGGAATGGATTTTTGAAGCAGAGTTTTAAATTTGTATGTAGAACTGGAATTTGCAAATGGTATTTGGATTTGTAATTTAGAATAGTAATTTGTTAGCTGAATTTGGAAGTGGAATTTAGACCTGGAATTTAAAAGAGGAAATTTTGAAGTTGAATTTGGAATTGGAATTTGAAACACAAATTTACCAGGATACTTAGAAAGCAGAATTTTATTAAAAAGGGGAAATTTGAATCTGGAATCAAAATTTCAGGATGCAGTTCAAGTGCGGCCTGTGGAAAAGAATTATAGTATAAGAAATTGGATAAGGAAATCAGAATGGTAATTGGGAACGCGATGCTCGAAGTAAATTTGAGAAGTATATTGGGTAATTTGAGGTTGGAACCGAAATTTGGAATTGGAATTTTGAAGTGTAATTTGGAAGTGGATTTTTTTGAAGGAGAATTGGGAATTTGAATTTACAAGTGGAATTTGGAAGTGGAATGTGTAATTAGAATTTGGAAGTGCATTTTTGAAATGGAATTTGGAATTGGAATTTAGAATTGAAAGTTAGAATTGGAATTTAGAATTGGAATTTAGAACTGGAATTTGGAAGTGGAATTTAGAACTGGAATTTGGAACTATAATTTGGGAGTGGAATTTGGAATTGGAATTTGGAAGTGGATTTCTTTGAAGGAGAATTTGGAATTTGAATTTAGAATTGGAATTTGGAAGTGGAATTTGGAAGTGGAATTTGGAAGTGGATTTGTAGAATGGGAACTTGGAACTGGAATTTGGAAGTGGAATTTAGATCTGGAATTTGGAACTGGAACTTGGAAGTGGAATTTGGAATTGGAATTTGAAACACAAATTGAAGAGGGCACTTAGAAAGCAGACTTTTCTTAATAAGGTGTAATTTGAATGTGGAATCATAATTTTAGGATGCAATTGAAGTGCGACATGCGGAAGAGACTTATAGTATAAGAAACTGGTAAAGGAAAGTAGTAGGGGAATTGGGAACGGGATTGTGTAAGTGTATTTCTGAAATGCATTTGGTAATTGCAGCTTGGAATTGGAATTTGGAAATGGACTTCAAAAGTGAAATTTGATACTGAAATTTGCAAATGAAATATAGATTCGAAATTTGGAAATGGAATTAGGAAGTGAAATTGGTAATTGGAATTTGAAAGTGCATTTTTTTGAAGGAGAATTTGGAATTTGAATTTAGAACTGGAATTTGGACGTGGAATTTGGAAGTGGATTGCAGAATTGGAATTTGGAACAGTTATTTGCAAGTGGAATTTGGAATTGGAATTTGAAACACAAATTGAAGAGGGCACTTAGAAAGCAGACGTTTATTAACAAGGTGTAATTTGAATCTGGAATCATAATTTCAGGATGCAATTAAAGAGCGACACGTGGAAGAGAATTATGGTATCAGACAGTGGAAAAGGATATCAGAAGGGGAATTGGGAACGTGATTGTGGAAATGAATTTCAGAATTGCATTTGGCAATTGGAGGTTGGACCTGGAATTTGGAATTGGAATTTAGAACTGGAATACGGAAGTGGACTTTGGAAGTGGAATTTAGAATTGGAATTTAGAACGGGAATTTGTATTTGAAATTTAGAATTGGTATTTACAAGTGGAATTTGGAAGTGGAATTTGGAACTGGAATTTGGAAGTGGAATTTTGAATTGGAACGTGGGAATGGATTTTTGAAGCGGAGTTTTAAATTTGTATGTAGAACTGGAATTTGGAAATGGTATTTGGATTTGTAATTTAGAATAGTAATTTGTTAGCTGAATTTGGAAGTGGAATTTAGACCTGGAATTTAAAAGAGGAAATTTTGAAGTTGAATTTGGAATTGGAATTTGAAACACAAATTTACCAGGATACTTAGAAAGCAGAATTTTATTAAAAAGGGGAAATTTGAATCTGGAATCAAAATTTCAGGATGCAGTTCAAGTGCGACCTGTGGAAGAGAATTATTGTATAAGAAATTGGATAAGGAAATCAGAATGGTAATTGGGAACGCGATGCTCGAAGTAAATTTGAGAAGTATATTGGGTAATTTGAGGTTGGAACTGAAATTTGGAATTGGAATTTTGAAGTGTAATTTGGAAGTGAATTTTTTTGAAGGAGAATTTGGAATTTGAATTTACAAGTGGAATTTGGAAGTGGAATGTGTAATTGGAATTTGGAAGTGCATTTTTGAAGCGGAATTTGGACTTGGAATTTAGAATTGGAAGTTAGGATTGGAATTTAGAATTGGAATTTAGAACTGGAATTTGGAAGTGGAATTTAGAACTGGAATTTGGAACTATAATTTGGGAGTGGAATTTGGAATTGGAATTTGGAAGTGGAATTTGGAAGTGGATTGTAGAATTGGAACTTGGAACTGGAATTTCGAAGTGGAATTTAGAACTGGAATTTGGAACTGGAATTTGGAAGTGGAATTTGGAATTGGAATTTGAAACACAAATTGAAGAGGGCACTTAGAAAGCAGATTTTTCTTAATAAGGTGTAATTTGAATGTGGAATCATAATTTTAGGATGCAATTGAAGTGCGACATGCGGAAGAGACTTACAGTATAAGAAATTGGAAAAGGAAAGTAGTAGGGGAATTGGGAACGGGCTTGTGTAAGTGTATTTCTGAAATGCATTTGGTAATTGCAGCTTGGAATTAGAATTTGGAAATGGACTTTAAAAGTGAAATTTGATACTGAAATTTGCAAATGAAATATAGATTTGAAATTTGGAAATGGAATTAGGAAGTGGAATTAGTAATTGGAATTTGAAAGTGCATTTTTTTGAAGGAGAATTTGGAATTTGAATTTAGAACTGGAATTTGAATGTGGAATTTGGAAGTGGATTGCAGAATTGGAATTTGGATCAGTTATTTGGAAGTGGAATTTGGAATTGGAATTTGAAACACAAATTGAAGAGGGCACTTAGAAAGCAGACGCTTATTAACAAGGTGTAATTTGAATCTGTAATCATAATTTCAGGATGCAATTGAAGAGCGACACGTGGAAGAGAATTATGGTATCAGACAGTGGAAAAGGATATCAGAAGGGGAATTAGGAACGTGATTGTGGAAATGAATTTCAGAATTGCATTTGGCAATTGGAGGTTGGACCTGGAATTTGGAATTGGAATTTAGAACTGGAATATGGAAGTGGACTTTGGAAGTGGAATTTAGAATTGGAATTTAGAACGGGAATTTGTATTTGAAATTTAGAATTGGTATTTACAAGTGGAATTTGGAAGTGGAATTTGGAACTGGAATTTGGAAGTGGAATTTAGAATTGGAACGTGGGAATGGATTTTTGAAGCGGAGTTTTAAATTTGTATGTAAAACTGGAATTTGGAAATGGTATTTTGATTTGTAATTTAGAATAGTAATTTGTTAGCTGAATTTGGAAGTGGAATTTAGACCTGGAATTTAAAAGAGGAAATTTTGAAGTTGAATTTGGAATTGGAATTTGAAACACAAATTTACCAGGATACTTAGAAAGCAGAATTTTATTAAAAAGGGGAAATTTGAATCTGGAATCAAAATTTCAGGATGCAGTTCAAGTGCGGCCTGTGGAAAAGAATTATAGTATAAGAAATTGGATAAGGAAATCAGAATGGTAATTGGGAACGCGATGCTCGAAGTAAATTTGAGAAGTATATTGGGTAATTTGAGGTTGGAACCGAAATTTGGAATTGGAATTTTGAAGTGTAATTTGGAAGTGGATTTTTTTGAAGGAGAATTGGGAATTTGAATTTACAAGTGGAATTTGGAAGTGGAATGTGTAATTAGAATTTGGAAGTGCATTTTTGAAATGGAATTTGGAATTGGAATTTAGAATTGAAAGTTAGAATTGGAATTTAGAATTGGAATTTAGAACTGGAATTTGGAAGTGGAATTTAGAACTGGAATTTGGAACTATAATTTGGGAGTGGAATTTGGAATTGGAATTTGGAAGTGGATTTCTTTGAAGGAGAATTTGGAATTTGAATTTAGAATTGGAATTTGGAAGTGGAATTTGGAAGTGGAATTTGGAAGTGGATTTGTAGAATGGGAACTTGGAACTGGAATTTGGAAGTGGAATTTAGATCTGGAATTTGGAACTGGAACTTGGAAGTGGAATTTGGAATTGGAATTTGAAACACAAATTGAAGAGGGCACTTAGAAAGCAGACTTTTCTTAATAAGGTGTAATTTGAATGTGGAATCATAATTTTAGGATGCAATTGAAGTGCGACATGCGGAAGAGACTTATAGTATAAGAAACTGGTAAAGGAAAGTAGTAGGGGAATTGGGAACGGGATTGTGTAAGTGTATTTCTGAAATGCATTTGGTAATTGCAGCTTGGAATTGGAATTTGGAAATGGACTTCAAAAGTGAAATTTGATACTGAAATTTGCAAATGAAATATAGATTCGAAATTTGGAAATGGAATTAGGAAGTGAAATTGGTAATTGGAATTTGAAAGTGCATTTTTTTGAAGGAGAATTTGGAATTTGAATTTAGAACTGGAATTTGGACGTGGAATTTGGAAGTGGATTGCAGAATTGGAATTTGGAACAGTTATTTGCAAGTGGAATTTGGAATTGGAATTTGAAACACAAATTGAAGAGGGCACTTAGAAAGCAGACGTTTATTAACAAGGTGTAATTTGAATCTGGAATCATAATTTCAGGATGCAATTAAAGAGCGACACGTGGAAGAGAATTATGGTATCAGACAGTGGAAAAGGATATCAGAAGGGGAATTGGGAACGTGATTGTGGAAATGAATTTCAGAATTGCATTTGGCAATTGGAGGTTGGACCTGGAATTTGGAATTGGAATTTAGAACTGGAATACGGAAGTGGACTTTGGAAGTGGAATTTAGAATTGGAATTTAGAACGGGAATTTGTATTTGAAATTTAGAATTGGTATTTACAAGTGGAATTTGGAAGTGGAATTTGGAACTGGAATTTGGAAGTGGAATTTAGAATTGGAACGTGGGAATGGATTTTTGAAGCGGAGTTTTAAATTTGTATGTAGAACTGGAATTTGGAAATGGTATTTTGATTTGTAATTTAGAATAGTAATTTGTTAGCTGAATTTGGAAGTGGAATTTAGACCTGGAATTTAAAAGAGGAAATTTTGAAGTTGAATTTGGAATTGGAATTTGAAACACAAATTTACCAGGATACTTAGAAAGCAGAATTTTATTAAAAAGGGGAAATTTGAATCTGGAATCAAAATTTCAGGATGCAGTTCAAGTGCGACCTGTGGAAGAGAATTATTGTATAAGAAATTGGATAAGGAAATCAGAATGGTAATTGGGAACGCGATGCTCGAAGTAAATTTGAGAAGTATATTGGGTAATTTGAGGTTGGAACTGAAATTTGGAATTGGAATTTTGAAGTGTAATTTGGAAGTGAATTTTTTTGAAGGAGAATTTGGAATTTGAATTTACAAGTGGAATTTGGAAGTGGAATGTGTAATTGGAATTTGGAAGTGCATTTTTGAAGCGGAATTTGGACTTGGAATTTAGAATTGGAAGTTAGAATTGGAATTTAGAATTGGAATTTAGAACTGGAATTTGGAAGTGGAATTTAGAACTGGAATTTGGAACTATAATTTGGGAGTGGAATTTGGAATTGGAATTTGGAAGTGGAATTTGGAAGTGGATTGTAGAATTGGAACTTGGAACTGGAATTTGGAAGTGGAATTTAGAACTGGAATTTGGAACTGGAATTTGGAAGTGGAATTTGGAATTGGAATTTGAAACACAAATTGAAGAGGGCACTTAGAAAGCAGATTTTTCTTAATAAGGTGTAATTTGAATGTGGAATCATAATTTTAGGATGCAATTGAAGTGCGACGTGCGGAAGAGACTTACAGTATAAGAAATTGGAAAAGGAAAGTAGTAGGGGAATTGGGAACGGGCTTGTGT